>NW_012267236.1:17848072-17866515 GCF_000151885.1 Dipodomys ordii
TAATTTTTCTTTTGAAAATTGTATGTTCAATTCATTTTCCCCCTTACTAATTGGCTTATTCTTTCCAGTAATTTTTGAGCTCTTTACATATTCTGGATTGTAATCTCTTTGTCAGATGAGTAGATGGAAAATGTTTTTTCTCCAATTCTGCAGGCTGTCTGTTCATTCTGGTCATTGTTTCCTTTGGTGTTCAGAAGTTTTTTAATTTAATAATATACCGTTTGTCAATTCTTTCTCTTATTTCCTGAGATTTTTGAGTCCTGTTTAGAAAGTCCTTACCTATGCCTAAATGCATTGTCAAGTGTTTCCCCTGGGTTACTTCTAGTAGTTTCTGTGATCCAGATCTTATATTAAGGGTGAGAGACAGGAATCTACTTTTAGTCTTCTATATGTGCATATCCAACTTTCTTGCACCGTTTGCTGAAAGGGCTATATTTTCTCCAACATGTTTTTGACATCTTTGTCAAATATCAAACAGCCTTAGCTGCATGGGCTTATTTCTAAGTCTTTTATACCACTAAAATGTTTTGTACCAGAACCAGAACCATGATATTTTTGTTACTATAGCTCTGTTGTATAATTTGAAGTCTGTTTTTTTGGCACCTCCAACATGGCATTTTTTTTTAATTCAAAAGGCCTTTTGTGCTGTGTGTGTGTGTGTGTGTGTGTGTGTGTGTGTGTGTGTGTATTGGGGTTTGAACTCAGTGTTTTGTGTTCTTGCTTAGTTTTTTCACTCAAGGTGGGCACTTTAATCACTTGAGCCACACCTACACTTCCAGTTTTTTTTTTTTTTGCTGGTTAATTGGAGAAAAGTGTCTCTTATAATTTCCTGACTGGGCTGGCTTTGAACCTTGATACTCAGCCTTCCAGGAAAATAGGATTACAGATGTGAGCCACTGGTGCATGGCTTTTTGGAGTCTTTATGCTTCCAGATGAAATTTAAGATTTTTTTTTCATTTCTATGAAGATTAACATTGGAATTTTGATGGAGATTGCGTTGAATCTGTAGATTGCTCTTGGTATTGTATCCATGTTCACAATATAAATTCTACAAGGCCATACCCCCAGGAGGTGGCATATTTTAGTTATCTTCTTTAATGAATGACTTTCTTGAATGTTTTATAGTTTATATTGAAGGAGTCTTTCATCTCCTTGAAGTTTTTTCCAAGCGTTCTATTTTGTGAGGTTATAATTGTGATAAATTATCTGATCCTTTTCTCATCTTGTTGATTATTAGTATATAAAAATTCTAATGACTTTTGTGTGTTAATGTTGTATATTCTTTCATTGCCAATAATGTTTATCAGATCTAAGCAACTTTCAATGGAGTCTTTAGGGTCTTTAAAGTATATGATTATATCATCAGAAAATAGAGATACTTTGACTTTTTCTTTTCCATTGGTAGCAGTTGTGAGTTACTCTTTTTTAACTCTAATTTTTTCAGTTTAGGTCTTTTCTCTGTTTTTTTTTTTTTTTTGGTTAGTTTCACTAAGAGTTCGTCTATCTTTGCTTTTCAAAGAACTAGATACTTTACTTTTCTATTTTTTTTCGGTCTTCATTTCATGAATTCCTACCCTTAGCTTATTTCTATCCATTTACTGATTGTGAGTTTTGGTTATTTCTAAGTGCTTGAAGTGTATCATTTATTTGAGATCTGTGTGTATGAGTGTGTGTTTTAACATAGGCATTAACAGTATTAACTAACTCTCTTTGATATGCCCCAAAGGGTCTAGTAAGTTCTGCTTTTATGCTCATTTGTTTCCAGGAACTTTTTAAAACATTTCTTCTCTTATTTCTTTAATGACCCATTGATTGTAAAAAGTGCCTTGCTCGGTCTGCAAGTGTTTGTATAGTTTCTGTAGTTTCTTATACTGTTGATTTCTAGTTCTATTGCATTGTGGTCTGATAAGACCACAGGAAGTTATTTCAGTGTTCTTATTTTTGTTAAGACTTATTTTATGTCTTAAGGATTTTAAGATCTATTTTGGACAAAGTTCTGTGGACCATAGAGAAAAATGTGTATTTTATTGTTGTTGTGTGGAATATTCTCTAGATATCTATTAAATATATTTAACCTAAGGCAACTTTAATTTTCATTTTTTGTTGATTTTTTATTCAGGATGGCCTATTGTTGGAAGTATTAAATTTATCCACTATTACTATCCAAGGACCAATTTTTGCTTTTATGTATGGTACTGTTTGTTTATGAAATTTAACATACTAAGATATATGCTGGTACATCTATGTTTACAATAGTTACATACACTTAATAGATGTTCCTTTTATCAATATAAAGTGATCACCTTTGTTTCATTTGACTAGCTTTCATTAGACTGCTGTTTTGTCAGATATGAGTATAGCAGCCTACTTGCCTTCCATCTCCATTCTCTAGGATATACTTTCTTCTTTTTTTTTTTTTTTTGATCTATGAGTTAACTTTTTTTAGGTAAGTTTTTTAAATGTGAAAATACTGCACAGAGGGGTTACAGTTCCACGAGCAAGGTAATGAGTCCATTTCCTATCAAGCATCCTTTCACTTTAAGCTTAGGTGTAGCTTTATTAGTGAAGTGAATTTCTTGTAGGTAACCAATGGCTGGGTTTTGTTTTGAATCCAGTCTGCCAGTTAGTGTCTTTTTATTGGTGAATTCAAACTACATTCATTGCTATTGTTGAAAGATATGTAGAAATTCCTGTCATTGTTATGCAACCTCATTTTTATAGTCATTTTCTTGTTTCCTTGACTGTTGAGATTTATTC
The DNA here is from genome assembly GCF_000151885.1 of Dipodomys ordii. Lineage (NCBI taxonomy): Eukaryota > Metazoa > Chordata > Mammalia > Rodentia > Heteromyidae > Dipodomys > Dipodomys ordii. The sequence goes on from NW_012267236.1 coordinate 17,850,830, forward strand.
TTTTCTGTATTTTCATTCTGTGTTTAGCATCCTCTCTTTATGTTTTTGTTGGTGGTGGTGGTCATGGGGCTTGAACTCTGGGCCTGAGCGCTGTCCCTCAGCTCTTTAACTCAAGGCTATCTAGTGCTCTACAACTTGAACCACAGTGCCACCTCTTGTTTTCTAGTGATTTTCTAATTGGAGATGAGTCTCACAGACTTTCTTGCCTGGGCTGGCTTTGAACCATGATCCTCAGATCTCAGCCTCCTGAGTATCTAGGATTACAGGTGTGAGCCACCGGTGCCCAGCAAGTGGAATTTTGTTAACTGTCTTCTGCAGTGCTGGATCAGTGGTCCTGGATTTCTTGAGTTTCTGTTTATCATGGAAGATTCTTTTCTTCCTTCTTCAACTACAAAGACTAGCTTAGCTGGATATAGTAACCTTCATTGGCTGTTATTTTCTTTTAGGGATTAGAATACCAAATTCAATGCTCTCTGTGCTTTTGGAAGTTTTGCTGATCATATTATTCTAATGGCTGTACCTTTATTTGTGACTTAATGAATTGCAACTTACCTCTTGTAGTCTTTATTTGCTTTGTATATTTAGTGTTTTAGTTATAATATAATGTGGATAATTCCTGTTTTGGTCTTGTCTGTTTTGTGTTCTAAAGCCTTCTGTACATGGACTCTCTTTCCCCTAATCTGGGAATTTTCCTACTATTATTTATGTTTGCTCTTCCATTAGCTTCTTCCCCTTCCTCTTTTTTATGCCTATGATTTGTATGTTTGGTATTTTAATAGGCTTCCATAAATCTTGTAAATTGTTGAAACTTTCTTTTTTTTCCTTTTCGTCTGAATGTTTTAATTTTCAAGCTCTTATATTGTGCCTTCAACTTGATCTACTCTGTTGCTTAGACTTTCAACTGAAGTTTTGTCTATTGAGTTTTGCATTTTCAGAACCTAAGTTTGATTTTTTCCAAAATATTTCTGTTTTATTCATCTTTTATGTCCTTCATTGTCTTCCATATTTCCTTCATTGTTTATTTGTATTATCTTGTAATTTCGTCTAGTGGGTTTTATTGATCTCTTTAATTTCAATTTTTAAAATCTTTGCCTGAGATTTCATCCACTTAGTTATCATTATAATCAGTTATTTTGGAATTGTTCATTTACTGGAAAAAATCATATATCCCCCCTTTAAAAATAGTTCTTGTCTTTCTGCCTTAGGATTCCTGCAAGGTTTGAATAACCTGTATTCTTTCTGTTGAAGTATACTCAGTTTCTGGTCAGACTGGATTATGGCAGAGTTACTATGTAGCCTCTCACTACTGGACTAGTGGTACTGCTTAGTAGCCAAATATCTTCCCCTGTGCTCAGGTCACCACCCCACTCAGTCACCAGCACAACTCAGAGACAACAATGGTGACTAGAGCCTCTTGTACTTTATAGCATTTGGGTTGAAGGTGTTATTAAGCAGAAAATGGGTCTAGCCATGGGTCAGTGCTCCTTTCCCATTAGAAGTTTCTCTTTTCCTGTACCAGAAGTAGCTAATGGCTGCAAGGAACTTCATAGGTTTCCTGCCTGTTCTTTGGGCCTCTGGTTGCTTCCCCAGCTACAGCAAGCATCCAACACTAAGAATCTTCCCCTGAGGATATCTGAGTGAGTGGACTGGAGAGGGACAAGTGAGAGAATCAGCACTTTTGAACCCAGTCCAGCAATTAACCACCATAAAAAAAGTGAGCCTGGTGAGTTCACATGACCCAGGGCCTATGCTGAATATACTCTGCCACCCATGGAATCAGAGCTCTATTTCCACAGCCGTGATCAGAAAATGAGTCTTGTTCCTCACCAGAGATGGAAGACCAGAGAAAACGTCAATACTCAAACTCTTTGCTGCTCAAACATCTCAATGGAACCATGTTAGATGCCTTCCTTAAGATGGCACTTAAAAATATGAAGAAAAAGAAAACATCTTGCTTTGAATCTGCCACACAGAAGTAGTAACTACCACACCAAATCCCCGCACAGTGTTTAAGGCTCAGAAGTTTGGGCTTATCTTGTTAGCTAGGAATGACAGCCTGTCCCCAGTGACATGTAGCCTCTTTGTGGTTGTGACCGTGGCTTCTCCTCCTTTACCACAGTAGCTGAGTTTGGAGCTGAAAACACTTTCCTGCATTTCTCTGTTACCTTTTCCTATGTCACTATGCTGTTCAGCTATCCTATCACCTCTATTATGATGCCTGATGGCTCCTCCATTTCTCTGATAGAAATATAGCTCCTCTTTTGATATCCTGATTGTTCTCTTTCACAAAGTGGATCATCCCACTCTATATTTTAATTTTATGATAAATATTCTAAAGGGTATAATGATAAGATCTTCCTTAGGAAAGCTGGGAATAATAGGTACAGTTTTCTTCCCTGGAAGGGAAGACCAGATTGCTATGTGCAGAGTCAGAGGCTAGGCAGGTCTGGAAGGGCTGGGTGTGGTCAGAGGTCATGGAGAATTTCAAAACTTGATATAGAGCTGCTATAGCCTATCTTCTTGTCTTGCAGGCTGAGCAGCCTGGGTTTTAGTACAGAACTGCTTTGGACAGGATCTATTGTTCCTAGTGGGTATACTTGTGGGGGCAGGAGGTTTTTAAACCTATAATAGTTGATCTGCAATCTCATGACCTCTGCTATGTGGCACAATGTGAGGTTTGAGATATATATATGTATATATATATATATATATATATATATATGTATGTATGTATATATATTGCAAAGGGGCACCACTTCCTGCACTGTGTCTAATTTGTGAATCATTGCCTTGAAAATTGGGTCTCATTAGCATCACATAGAGAAGAAGGAAATGAATGCAAGAGAGAATTAATGAGAGAGGAACAGGGAAAGAGAAAATGATTACTTGACTTTTCCAAGTATCTGCTGCTAGAATGGTAAACTAGGTTTTACATGTATATTTTAAGTGATTTTTATCTTACATAAAAGTTTCAACATACACACACAATTAAAAGGTTTCTGAAATGAAGAAGAAAGTTAGATGCTTTAATAGCATTTACAAAAAAATGTGGAAACTGCTGGGTACTGGTGGCTCATGCCTATAATCCTAGCTCTTCAGGAAGCTGAGATCTAAGGATCACAGTTAGAAATAATCCTGGACAGGAAAGCATGAGACACATATCTTCAACTAGCTTTCAAAAGGCCAGAAGTAGAGCTATAGCTTAACTGGTAAAGTGCCAGTCTTGAGCAAGAAAGCTAAGGACAGTGCTCTGCTTTCAAGCTCCAGTGTTGGTATACACACACACACACACACACACACACACAATGTGGAAATTATTATCAGTAAATATTATATAATAATCATTTCATTGCTTATGCTAAGAAATAAAATAAAAATTAGAGTACAAAAGTACTTTGTGCACTATAAAGTGTTGTAGTGTTAGAAGGCATCATTACCTTACTGTTCCTAGAAATGCCTCTTTTGTGGATCGAATGCTTAAACCTCCACCATAGCTATATGGATGGTCCAACCTTCAATGTGATTCTGTGTGACATAGGGCCTTCATGGAAGTAATTCAAGTGAAGTGTGGTTTAAGTTGAACCCCAGCCTAATTGGGCTGGTTCCTTTGTAAGAAGAGAAAGACATAACAAAGAACTCTCTTCTTCTCTCTCTCTCTGTCTTTTAAATACCAAAGAGAATGAATTGGTTATACACAGCTCATCTTTGAAATAGTTGGTGATTTTCCTCCCACCCTCTGGTCATAGGAATTTGGCTAGTTTTCTTCTATTGCAGGATAGTGCTTAAGAGAATAGATGAGCTGAAGAATTCACTTTTCTTTTCTTTTCTTTTTTTTTTTTGTCGGTCGTGGGGCTTGAACTCTGGGCCTGGGCGCTGTCCCTCAGCTCTTCAGCTCAAGGCAAGCGCTCTACCACTTGAGCTACAGTGCCACTTCCGGTTTTCTGGTGGTTTATTGGAGATAGGAGTCTCATGGTCTCTCCTGCCCGGGCTGGTTTTGAACCGTGATCCTCAGATCTCAGCCTTCTGAGTAGCTAGGATTACAGGCGTGAGCCACCAGTGCCCGGCTTGTTTGTTTGTTTCTTTGGGTCCGGTCATGGGGCCTGAACTCTGGGCCTGGGCACTGTCCCTTAGCTCTTCAGCTCAAGGCTAGCGCTCTACCACTTGAGCCACAGCGCCACTTCCGGCTTTTTTCTTTTTGCTTATGTGGTGCTGAGGAATCGAACCCAGGGCCTCTGGCATGCAAGGCATGCGCTCTACTACTGAGCCACCTTCCCATCCCCTCGCTTTTCTTTTTTTTTGGGGGGTGGGGCCCATTCGTGGGGCCTGAACTCTGGGCCTGGGCGCTGTCCCTCAGCTCTTCAGCTCAAGGCTAGTGCTCTACAACTTGAGCCACAGTGCCACTTCCAGCTTTTTCTTTTTGCTTATGTGGTGCTGAGGAATTGAACCCAGACCTCATGCATGCAAGGCAAGCGCTCTACCACTGAGCCACCTTCCCAGCCCTGAAGAATTCACTTTTCAACCACTAAAGGTGAAGGAAGACTAAACGCTGGCCCTGAAGTGGTGATTTGTTGATTGTGACTGTTAATAGTAGCTTCAGCCCAGCCAAGTTCTCATCAATGGTCATTGTTAATGTCATTCATTGAGGCCCTAGGTTAATAGTTCTATTAATAATTACTACAAATGAACATTTTTGCACATATGCCATCATATTTAATTATGTATAATCAGATCTTCCCCCAATAATATTGCTTATGAAGCAGATTTATGTAAATAATAAAACACAAGCCTTAACTCTAACTATTCTATATTATCATCTTACTTTCTGTTTCAGTGCCCAGATCATGGGTACATTTTTTCAGGATTTTAAACCATTTTTTGCCAGGCGCCGGTGGCTCATACCTGTCATCCTAAGTACTCAGGAGGCTGAGATCTGAGGATCGCGGTTCAAAGCCAGCCTGGGCAGGAAAATTCATGAGACTCTTATCTCCAATAAACCTCTAGAAAATCAGAAGTGGTGCTGTGGCTCAAGTGGTAGAGTGCTAGCCTTGAGCTGAAGAGCTGAGGGACAGTGCCCAGGCCCAGAGTTCAAGCCCCACAACAGACCAAAAAAAAATCATTTTTCTATTATGCATAGTAGACCACAATATTAAGAATGATAGTTTTGAATTTGTTTTAAACTCTTACAAATTTTCTACAGATTGATATATATTTATTCTTTAATTTGTAAATTGTATTAGAACTTAAATAAAGAGAAAAAAGCCCTCCTTCCCCCAAAATGCAAATATTTTGTCCAAGGCATGCAGTGACAGACATAAATAAACAAGGTTTATTAACTGGGTTTCTCTGATTCGAGAATGGAGTCAAGTGCTTATTCTTAGAAACCTATTTATTTGTGACATGTATTGTTTCTGGCACTGAACAAGACACTGAGAATATGGAGTTCATGAGAACAGTCCTGAATAAGAATGTGTTTTCTTCAATTAAAAATACTCTACTTGTTCTAGCAGGAGACATGGATAAATATTGTGCTTATATTTCATGCACATTGAAGTGAACTCAGGGAAACCTGAATCAACTTTCTAGACTTACCTGCCTTCACTGGCTTGCAGTAACTTAATTTTAGAGGCCATAGAGCTAAGCAGTACATATACTACGCTCCCACTATCTTTACTTTTGATAACAGCTCTGAATTTTGGGACATGACAGCAATGTTTCTGAATCATGGTTTAGGGATCCAGAAACCACTTTTGTCCAGCTCAAACTGCACAACATCACCTACCCTTCACTTGGGTCTGCGCAGTTGCCAATGAGTGACATTTTTGGCATCAAAGGTGTAAAATTCCACCTTCAGAGCATGCTGCAAGGCTATCTTCAGATTATGTGTCCTACAAAAAACCATAAAGTTTGATTATGTTACACAGATCACCTAATTCTGCCCTTATCACCTTTTTCCTGCCTCAGACTACCCTACTTCTGTATACTGTAAAACATCCTTAGAACATTACTTTTCTCTTGGCTTGGCTGTTCCATGAGGGAACTTTTTCTTTTCCTTTTGGGCAACTTTATTTATTTATAGTCTTGGTTGATACAGAATAATGTTATGTATTTATGGAGTTCAGAATAATAATTCGATGCAGTCATACATTGTGTAATGATAAATTCAGGGGAATTAGCATTTCTATCTCCTTAAATGTTTAACATGTCTTTTCACTGGGACTATCTCCTGCCTTTTAGTTCTTTGTAAAATATTTGGAATCTCCTTTGCCTCCATCCCAGGCATTCAGAAGGACTGTGCTTTGGTGAGTTGTTCTGGCTGGGTTCCACTGTGACTCAGCTATGCCCAAGGACTGGGCAACTACTGAGCAATGGGAAGTGAAGGGATTCTGATGCAGCTGGTCTCCAGGGCCATTAGGAATAGGCCGGCCTCCCTCTGTCTAGTGAAAAGCAGAAGCTATCCGGCCATTTTCTTTAGTATAAGATTCAAGAATTGGATAAATGGATATAGGGACCAGAGAGAGGTCATGGATTGGGGCAATAGGGTTGATAGATGATTTAATTTTTTTCAAAGAAAACCATGAACTCAAATGGCTACTGCAGCTAATGCTTTCCATGAGAAGGCTGAAGGCTCTTCGGGTATGATCATACTTAGCTTTTACTGGCTTACTTGAATGAAGACCTAGTCTTCCATTTTCCCTCAGAATTATTATGGTTTTAATAAACAATAATGAGAATTAAATTTTATGTTAGCATATGTGAATGGTGTAAGGACATTTCACTTTAGTAATTCTATAGATTCATTCATCTTGAACAATTTTTCACACACACACACACTTGAAATTTGAAATTTTGCACTCTCATGCTAATGGATCCTTTCTCTTTTGCGAAACTTATTCCAGTGACTGGCATGCTTTGTGATAGGGGGTGGGGTGGGAGGAGGGAAATTGACCTGGTTTGGTAACATGCGTACCTTCCAGACTTTATTTTTCTCAAAGGCAATGATCACTAACATGTTGAGATCTTTACTTTCATATTTCTAAATTATGCTTATTTCTTTATGTGTTTTCATTTATACCATTTGTACTATTGTATTTGTACATAAATACAAAATGCTCTATAAAACAAATGTTGGTCATAATGAATCAAAAGGGAGAAACCATAGTGCCCACTACCCCATCAAGACAGGGAAACTGAATTCACCCAGACAACTTCCACACATCCTGCCTAGGCACTGTTAGAGAAGCCAGATGAGCCAGTGGTGGGGGCTGGGTCAGGATCTCAAATTTGTGAAGGGTCACAAATTATGGCTGCCATGTTTGATGTAGTCACCTTCGATGGACATGAACTCAAGAAATGTCCCACTCTTTTCCCAAGAATTGTGATTCTGTGAAATTTAAGCCATATCTTATCGGCAGGCACTAAAGGCTACAATATACAGTGGAACCACATTTTATATGATTGTAGGCTTTTAGTCGACTACAGAAATGTAAACATGACCCATCTAATGCCTTTTTAATAGCTTCTATTTCTGGACATTAACCAAAGTTTGCATCTTTCGTAGTAACAGATTTGCTCTACAGACCAATTTCTCCCTTATGAATTCTATTAAAGATCTGACCTCCACCCCTACTGGTTCTTTTATTTCCTTGTTCCAGTGAATTGATCTGTAAGTTTGTGGAAACTAGAGTTTGGGTAAAGTAGTATTTATCATGTTTTAATTGATCACATTGCCTTGGCTAGCTTTCAGGTTGACCCCATCTGACTACCTGCATGTTAAGATATTAAAAACTCTTTCTTAGATATACTGACCAAGGAAAACTATGCTCTCCTTTGTGCTCATCATGAATTGGCTGCTTTTTCAGCCTGACAGATAGATAGTAGGCAACCCCTTTTCAGACTTGAGAAGTATGAACTCCATGCTGACCAGTATGAGTTCCTTCTTTCCTTTCAATAACTTCTGTGGTAAGTAGTGATATCTCTATGCTTTGGCCCTAGTACCCCTGCCCTGCTAGGTTCTCTGCCTCTTCTTCCTTCCTGAGTTTGCTTTACCCAACTTGGCCATTTGACATTTTCTAGACGAAATAAATACAGAGAAAAGTATAAATAACGCTGCCTATTTATTTGGGTTTAAATTCAAATCCTCTTGTTTTTCGGTACTGAGGTTTGAACTGAGAGTAAGCAGATGCTCTACCATCTGAGCCACACCCCTAGACCTTTTCTGCTTCCATTATTTTTTAATAGAGTTTTGCACTTTTTGCCAGAGCTTGCCTCAGACTTTCATCCTCCTAGCTATGCTATTCAGTAGCCTGAATTATAGGTGTGCACCACCACACCTGGCCATCAAGTCCTTTCTGTTGTGTTAATAAAGGAAGGCAAGAAGATGTAATGGAAAGAACACAGGCTAAACTTGTCTGGGAATATCTGCTCTGAGATTCAAAGTACTCAACATGTAAAGATAAGACCGCTCACTCTTTATTGAGTAGTCAACAAAATTAAGCAAGATAAATTAAAAATATATGGCATACAGTTTCACTTAGAAGTAAATAATGTGTACCATATGACCTACCAATTTTACTCCTTGAAAGGTACTCAAGAGAAATGAAAGCATATGTCTACACAAAAGCTTATACATAAATGTTGACAGCAGCTTTAATTAATTCTAGCACCAAATGGAAGCATGCCCAAAGCTCATCAACAGGTCAATGGATACACAAATTAAGGTACAGATGGTCTCCAAGTTATGATAGTTCAACTTAATGACTTTTTTGACTTGACAGTGGTGTGAATTTAGCGCACATTCTGTAGAAACCATACTTTGAATGTTGGCTTTTACCTGGGTGAGTTATAAAGGCGACCGCATTTTGTGGCATCATCTGCTAGGCAGTAGCAACAGACCACAGCTTCCTGTCAGCAATATAATCACAAAGATAAAAAACCAGAGCCCTGCATTGCCCTGTATCGCTCAGCTTTGATGATTGGGAGGTTAAATGCATTGTTTCAACTTACCATGCATTTATCATAAATTGGTAGCATCAGTATATTCATAGAATGAAATTCTACTCAGTGGTAAAGAAAGTTAAGTGTTGAGCTGCGTGTGGTGATACATGCCCATAATCCCCACATTTGAGAGGCGGAAGCAGGAAGATCAAGAGTTCCAAGCCACCCTGTGTTACACAGCAAGACCCCGTCCATCCCTGAAAGGAACATTAACTGTTGACATATGCCTTATCAAGGTGACTCAGAAACATGCCTAGAGGAAGAAGCTAGACGTGGTCTGTACTGAATGATGCCATGGTCATCCTAGGAAAGGCACATCTACTGTCTTATTTTTGAGACAAAGTCTTGTTCTATAGCCCAATCGGGCTTCAGTCTCACGATCCTTCCGCCGGAATGCTGGGATCATGGGCGCCTACCTCCGTGCCCGGCTCAAACTTTCAGAAGTTGACTTATGTACCTTGGCTCCCTGGTGCCTCAGATGGGTGATTCTAAAAGTATATTTTTATACCATTTCTCAAAGGCTCCCACTGAGATCAAGTATTGTCACCTACAAGTAACGTATTCAATGCTACACTGACAAACTGGATCCCTTCCCAGGATTTCTAGTCTATCCTTCCCTGCCTGCTTCCCAAGATGTCTGATACCTGCCAAACACATCATTTCACTTAAAATACCATCTCAGGGTTTTGAGACAATCTAAACTAGGGCAGTGATAGTGTTTGTAAAGGTGAATATAATTCAAGGTTGATTCGAAAATGGTTTCAAATACACACATGCACACACATATGCACACACACACACACACACACACACACACACAATTGAGAGGGGTCACTTGTGTTGCATAAGAGATTATTCTTACATAGCTGGCCTTAAAGGTCACAAACAAATTTGAAAGGTGACTCATATGGAACCCAAAAGATGAAAGTAATGAAGGAGGGGGAGAGAATAAGCAAGAATAAGAGAAAATATGTTAGTCATACAGAGTGGAGTGACCCCCCTACCCCCCAGTCGCTCTTCTCAATGACAGAACTGTGTTATGGGAATGGAGTTAATTAACAGGTAAATCACTCGTCAGCTGACTGTGAATGTGATGCATCTCTCATTAGTGTTGTGGGTTCTCAAAGCAGGCTTCCCACTGCTTCTGTCCTGAGAGAGTACTCTGAATGGAGCTCTTTCATACCATGGCTACAATAAGAGAGAAAATAGAACTTCTCAATAACTTTCCTCAGGCACAGTTGCAAATTTCAGAGCAGAGTCCACAGTCTGGTTTTAATGACTTTGACTAAATTCACATTCAGTGCCTGGTTTAGAGCTTGCAGTGTTAATATTTTGTACATTGGGCCAATTCTCTGGTGATTTTAATATTTCATTTATCGACTGATTTAACTTTTAATAGTATCCAAAGTCATCTCATTAGATAATAGTGCTGAAAGAATGTGCTATAATAGCCGTCCTGTTGTTCAAGGAAATTCAATTTGGACAGATGTAGCCTAAGGCAAGAGGGAATTGTAATCTTTAAAATATTTTCCATCCTATATACCAAACAAGTTTTAGCTTCTCTCATTCTTGACTTTGACATGACAGAGAATCTCCAGAGATCTGGTAGGAGCGATGCACAAATATATCTGGGCATGGCTGATGGTCACTGCTATATTATAGTACTTGCATGCTGTGTCTTAATCACAACAACATTCAGCATGTTTTCAAGGACTAGGATTCTGTCTAACTAATCTTCGAATCCTTACTCTACAAGGTAGGAACTTATTAAATATTTGACTTGAACTGAACTTGAACTTCTGTTTCCAGGCACACAGAGAGCTCTGTCCTTGGTTCTGAAATGTTAATGGTTTCAGTCAACAACTTCAATGGTTTTGTAGATGATCTCTTCAGCCCTAAAAGTGGTAAAGCCAGAAAGGATCATAAAGACATTGGGCAACAGAATTAGTATAACAAAGATCTTTTCATGCTCTAGCATCCTCAATCTATAAGAACTGTAGCAGATAAATGATTCTGTTACGAGATTTGTTACTGGAAGGCAGCAACATTGTTCCTTTCCCTATCCCCAATGAAAGTGGTAGGAAAGTCAGGACATATGAAAGAAACATACTTAAGGTCTTTTTGAAAAGATTTTTATTCTTATTATAAAGGTGATATGCAGAGGGGTTACAGGTCCATAAGTCAGGTATATATTTAAGGTCTTTTGCTGATGAACAGTTCGGTGCTGACAATAATCTAGTCTTTTGAAAAGCTAACTTTTTTTTCAGCCACTGGGTGTAAATCAGCTTTTCAGGCCCCAGGGGTGTTGGTTCTGTGTGATGAGACCATTTTTGAGCCTCTTCCTCAGCCCTGGGACCTGTGCCAGTCAAAGTCAATTAAAATCTCAGGTGCAAAAAGACAGCTTCTCTGGGGATATAAAAACATCAGTTTGATTGTTTCTTTCATGTAAAACTATTTATTGAGAAGCTTTTTTCTGCTGGACAGCTCTGTGATGCAGAGTAACCTGAGCCTTGGTCCATCGTCCCATGAAATTTACTGTAGAATAACAATAAGGCAGAAGGACAACTGAACAAAGCAAGGCATTGTGAATAAACCTTTGCAAGTGTAGGCCAGTCAATGCGTAGTGTACACTTCTTCTTCATTGTTTAAAAATTGTTTTTGATTTTCCAATATCTTTCTTGGATGAATAGAATTCAACATCTTAAACTTCAATGAATCTAAGAATCACCTTCCAGACAATCAGTAGATCCTGGGTGTGGGACTGAGAACGTGGATGTTCAGGGTGGGGTGATATTGATGGTGTTGGATGTATAGCTCGATTGTAAGTAAGACATCAGAAAAGTCTCTTAGGGCTTTCCTAAAAGGAAAGAGAAGGCATAGTGAGGTGTAGGGGGGGCTGCTGTGGACTCAGCAGTAGCAGGACTAAAGGCAAGTATAAAAGCTTACTGTATTTGTAGCAGTCCCATATGAGGCTGAGTTATTTCCTCTCTGATCAGGATGTTTCTTCTGACGGTTTAGCTGGACAAGCCAAAACTCCCTCCCTACTTTATTCCCTCCATCTCCCTCCCTTTCTCATCAATTTTTCTTATGTATCCCCCCAAAAGCTGTTTATTCTGAAATTAAGGCCCCTTCTCCAAATAGCCTGGCTTGTTTTGGGGATAAGAACTGTAAGTTATCTGCTAGAATGGAGGGCAAGACAAAGAAACAAGACACATTGCAGCTTCTTGCTGCATTATTTGGTTACTCTTCACAAGCATTTCTTGTTAGATATAAAGACACAAGATAGTTGTCTGGGTGGATGGTAGGAAGAGCTATCTTTAGGTAGTTATAATTCATAATCAATCCAACTTATATACAAGTGTTGGAAACAGATTTTGGTAAGAGCCGTGGAAAATAATCTCACATCCCTTGACTTCAAAAAGACTTCACAGATTCTCTCTGATTTCCTCTAATCTGTGGGTGCCTATATTTTAGAATCATACAGGTTCAAAGCTGAAAAATTACTTGCCCTATAGGAATTCACTATTGCATAGGGTGACTAGACAGACAGAGAAATAATGACTATGTCAGGAAGAAATGTCCCAGTGTGAGCCAGTACCTGCTCCCTACTAGATTTGTTAAGTAAATATATGATAAACCTGTCTCTTATATCCCTTATTAGGAGTAATGGAGTTGCACTTGCCTGTGTGGCAGAGACTAGATTTTATGATGTATCTTGACAGCATCCTTGTAATAGTTCCAACCACTCCACAGGCTCTACCATTTCTTGTGCACTCAAAAATTGCTATCCCTTTACTAGTTCTGACTTTGAGAATTGCCTTCTGGTTCTGGGTTTTCCTCTCAGGCCATCTTGGGTACTGACCCTCACAGTTGGATGTGTAGGGTTCTCCTCCAGAGATCCTAGTTTAGCAGGTAGGACACCATAGGACACGAGCCACAGAAGTTGAAGGGAAGGGGAGCTGAAATCTGACTTGGAAAAACCATGTGGATGAAATACTTGAGATAGAGTTTGATATCAGGTGGTAATTATACCACATAGAACAAGAGCTATGGCTATAAATATGTAAAGATCCATCTTCTGAGCTGGGTGCCGGTAGCTCATGCCTATAATCCTAGTTTCTCAGGAGGCTGAAGAATAGAGGCAGGTTTCCTCTTAGATTATTCATGGAAGATAAAAGTTCGCTCCTCCTGCTGGATGCCTGTGGCTCTCACCTGTAATCCTAGCTACTCAGGAGGCTGAGATCTGAAGATCACGGTTCAAAGTCAGCCTGGGCAGGAAAGCCTGTGAGACTCTTATCTCGAATTAACCACCAGAAAACCAGAAGTGGAGCTGTGGCTCAAGCAGTAGAGCACTCGCCTTGAGCTGAAGAGCACAGGGACAGGGCCCAGGCCCAGAGTTCAAGCCCCATGACCGACAGAAAAAAAAAGTTCATTTTTCCTGAACTTTATTTCAATTCCACCATCTACAGGTCAGGACAGTGAGTAGCTACAGGGGTTTTCAAACCTGCTGTCTGGAAGGCAACCTTTTTCCCTATGTTCTAAGTCCACTCTCATCTGCTTCTGAATGAATATTCAGTTGGGATGAAGAAATCTGTTTCTCTCCACCCATGATATAGATGTGATTATGATGTAGGTGCCACCCTGCTATAAGGCTGGACACAAATGTTACTCTTCCATGAAACTCACACCTGCCCCTGCTCACCTCAGGTGAGATGCAAATTCTGATGTTTTTTTACTATGTGTGTGTATATAAAAATATATACACTTTACTTATATTGATATCTATATTATCATATGCAAATACATAAGTATTTTATATATATATATATTGTTTTATATACACTAAACAGAATTTACAACTTGACTTAAAAGTGACAGTGATGATATCCTCAGTTGCTCATATTGTAAAATTCTAGGCTGCCACTTCTTTTCCTGCCACTGGAATTAGTAATAATATTTTACAGTGTTAAGATAGAATATGTTTCATTATTTAGGAAACCTTAACATGATGATGTAGAAAGATATTGAAATTCTAAGCTTAGATTTTTTTAAAAAAAAACTAGTTTTAATGGCTGTCAGAGCTGAAAAGGATTGCTCACAAAGAACTGCCAATCTCAGTGGGAGAAGAGGATTGGTAACTGTGTTTACTAAATTATACTTGCGTTTTTGAATGTCATCCACCAATTATGAACAGTTCTTGTTGAAATTGGGCTAGTAAATTTCCATCCTCTTATGAAAGGTGGTTATTCTTGCAAACAAATTGGAAGATATTTCATTTTTACATCTTTAAATGAATGGATTAAAACCACATTAAACCATCATTTTGAAGATTTTTTTAAAAAGAATTCTAGGGACTTCTGCTTAAGTGTACATATCCAAATGCTACTGTATTTGATAGACCAACTATGTTGGCAAAAATATAGTGATGGCAATATCAAGCATCGAAATAGAAACAGCAATAAGAGACCTCCCATCTAAGAAAAGCCCAGGACTGGATTGAGTTACAGTGGAATTCTACAAGGCCTTCAAAGCAGAACGCATACCAATACTCCTCCAACTCTTCAATGAAATTGAAAGAGAAGGTTCAGTACCAAACTCTTTCTATGAAGCCATAGTAACCCTCATCCACAAACCAGGCAGGGACTCATCAAAGAGAGCTATAGACCATTTCTTTGATGAACATTGATGCAAAACTTCTCAACAAAATTTTGGCCAATCCACTTCAACAATTCATCCAAAAAATCATACACCACAAACAAACAGGATTCATTTCAATATCAATGTCAAATTTCAAACCCTAATACAAAGCTATAGTAATCAAAACAGCTTGGTACTGGCTTAGAATGGACCTGAAGACCAGTGGAATAGGATTGAAAACCCAGAAATGAACCACAGACCTATAGCCATCTAATCTTCGATAAGGGAGCTAAAAAAATAGAATGGAAGAAAGACAGCCTCTTCAGTAAATGCTGGCAAAACTGGTTAACTACTTGTAGAAAACTAAAGCTAGATCCTTATATATCACCCTGCACCAGAATCAACTCCAAATGGATCAAAGACCTCGGAGTTAAAGCAGACACTCTGGATGGAATAGGAGAAACCCTAGGTCTCCTTGGCACAGGCCGAAATTTTCTTAAAAGAGACTCAGAAACACAACAAATCAAAGAAAGGTTGGACAAATGGGACTGCATGAAATTGCAGCGTTTCTGCATGGCAAAGGACATAGCTAGTAAGATCAACAGAAAGCCCACGGATTGGGAGAAGATCTTCACTAGCCATACAACAGACAAGGGTCTCAAATCTAAAATATACCTGGAACTCAAAAAATTAAATTCCCCAACAACAAATCCTCACAGAAGCAACTGCCTAATAAATAAGTGGGCTAAAGATTTAAAGAGAAACTTCTCTGAAGAGGAAAGAAGGATGGCCAATAGACACATGCATTGCAAATCAAAACAGCATTGAGATACCACCTCACCCCAGTTAGAATGGCTATAATCAAGAATTCTAATTACAATAGATGATGGAGGGGATGTGGACAGAAGGGAACCCTACTCCATTGTTGGTGGGAGTCTAAACTTATTCAACCACTTTGGAAAGTAGTATGGAGGTTCCTCAAAAGACTCCGCATACAGTTCCCCTATAACCCACAATCCCACTTTGGGGCATTTACCCAAATGATCACAAACAAG
>NW_012267236.1:17866565-17923533 GCF_000151885.1 Dipodomys ordii
AGACCCCACAGCGTTCCCCTATGACCCATAAATCCCACTTTTGGGCATTTACCCATAGGTTCATAAACAAGGCAATACTAAGCCTACCAACTATATTTATTGCAGCATTATTTACCATAGCTAAGATATGGAACCAACCCAGATGCCCCTCAGTAGATGAATGGATCAAGAAAATGTGGCACACACACACACACACCCACACCCACACACACACACAAACACACACACACTGGAATTCTATGCCTCCATCAGAAAAAAATGACATGGCCTCATTTGTTAGGAAATGGAAAGACTTGGAAAAAATTATATTAAGTGAAGAAAGGCAGGCCCAAAGAAACATAGGTCTCATGGTTTCCCTTATTTGTAATATCTAGTATTTGCCTGGGACAAGTAGAAAAGGTCAGAAGCTATGTACATATGACAAGATAAGATGCTGTTAAGAGAAATGAACCCCAAGATAAGAACACACATTTTTTTTCTTTCTTGCTATTGTTTTGAATGTATTTATAATGCACCATGTGATTTTTTTGTTGCTTTGTATGTCCTCCTCCCCCATGGTATAACCCCTGTTTTCACTGTATTTGATGTTGGTCTAATTTGGGGAGGAGAAGGGAAAAAACAAAATGCTTAAATAGAGATACAAGTTGACCCATTGTAATAATGAGATGTACAAGACACTATGCTGAAAAACGAACTTTACAATTTAGGCGGGGGTGAGGCGGGTGAGGGGGGTGAGGGGTGGTGGAGTGTAGTTGTGGAGGTGGGAGGGCAGGATGGCAAGAGAAAAACAAAGGAGGAGGCAACAATGCTTAATAGGAAATGGACTCATTACCTTCCTCATGTAGCTGTAACCCCTCTGTACAGTATTTTTATAATAAAAACTTATTAAAAATATAATGATGGCAATATTTTAAAACTTTTCTTTACCACTTTGATTTCCTTATAAAAGCCACTACTTTCTCATTCTTGACCTAGAAGGGTCACATTAAATGTGTTTACTTAAAAAATATTTTCCAGTGGATACGATAAGAACTACTTGTCATTATAGAAAAGACTCACAGATATAATGCCCTGTTCCTTTGTAAGGGCATCTTCAAATTTAACAACTATTCCACGTTCACTTCATGTTTCAGAAGAGGTTGA
Organism: Dipodomys ordii; assembly: GCF_000151885.1. Lineage (NCBI taxonomy): Eukaryota > Metazoa > Chordata > Mammalia > Rodentia > Heteromyidae > Dipodomys > Dipodomys ordii. The sequence goes on from NW_012267236.1 coordinate 17,867,709, forward strand.
TGGCCCTGGCCTGCATCATTATGAAGTCTTGTGAGTTTTCTATCATTCACGTTTCTCTTTCCTGCTTATATATAGCATCTGTGGTATTGTATAGCTCCATGTCTCTTCCCTGTATATCTGGGATGTGGTAGCATGTTTATAAATGACACTATTAAAGAATTTATGTGATGCTCTCTCTTTGATCTCACTCTGGAATCTCTTTCAGATTCAAGAGGTTATATTTCTATAGCCTTCCTGTAAAACACACTTGCCATTACAGAATAATTATTGAGATTATGGGTTCTGCAAGATGACTTCTGGTTTAAGGCTCACATTAAAGTAGTTTTCTACATGCCTCATTCTGGGTTACTCCGTTAGGATCTCCAGAATGTGCTCTGTATAATGTCATAGACTACATTGTCAAGGAATCCTGCTGGAGTGTTCCATACACAGTATGTGCAACATTGAAATAAAACATAAATCCATGAAAGGGACCTGGTTGAAGCATCTGCGTTTTAATCCACCTTCTTGGCTAAATGTCAATGACCCATTATCATGCATCCTGATATTCAGTTCCTATAAGCTTCCCCATATAACTTTTAAAATATCTTCTAATGGATTTCTGGCAAAAAAGACATTTAAACTCATTGACCTATTACCCTTTCATAACAGTGTGTACTTTTAGCTAATTATAAATGTTAACAATGTTACCATGGTAGAATTAATTAGAGATTAAAAAAATCCCATATTCTGGATACTTGGCATTTTTCGTGTGTTTATGAAGTGTATAAGGATTATCTTTGTAATAGTGGCTGTGAGTTTAGATTACAAATGGAATTCTTGTAATTTAAATGTTTCCTTTGGCTGCCTTCTTATGATTAGGAAATCATTATAATAGAATATCATCATATCTTTTTTAATGTAAATGAGCAGGAAATCATTCTCAGAAGAACAACTCTTCCATTTCCTGTTTCCTGTGCCTGCATCAAGATTATCTATACTTGGGTGTTTCTATATTCTGTACATTTAAAATATAAACACCAAACAAACAAACAATAATGTCTGGAACTTACTTAGATGCACACAAGATATGACAATGAAATTTCAACAACTTAGCAGTAAAGTGTGCTGATAGTCAACTTTATTGCATCAAGAGACCCAGAAGATTACCAAAGCGTATTTCAGGAATTGTTTATCTGGGTGTTTCTAGTGACCACTGACAGGACGGCCATTGCATGAGGAAGACCTGCCTTAAATGTAGGTAAAAACCATCAAATAGTCCAGCAGCTCAGCTGGAATAAAATTGAGAGAAGGAGGAAACCAGTGAGGATAGAAAAGCTTGATTCTTCATGGGCAAGTGTATCTACTGCTGCTACCATTGCCCATGGAGGTCAGAGTTAGCTTCATTACCTTTTTGACATGGACTCACACTTGTAAATTTCTGGGAAGCTTCCAGGCCTTCACCTTCAGATGGAGGCTATACCATTGGTCCCCTTGTTCTGAGGCTTCCAGGTTCTTAGACTGAGCATCTACTAATTTCTTTGATTTTTTTCCCTGTGCAGTCATTGTGGAGCTATCCAGCTCCTGTTCATATAAACCAATCTAATAAGTCCCCCTTATAATTACATATATGTGTATATCCTCTTGGTTCTGTTCCTGCAGAGAGCTCTGTCTGAGTGAACACCATGATTAAGCCATTTTGTGTCATGTGTTTTAGTTGTGACATATAGACAGAGGGAGAAAGCCAGGATTTTTCTGAATATTGACTTAGTAAAATGTAAAACTCTTTCATATTTTAAACTAGATAAATAGAAATGAGACTTATTAAAGCATTATGAGATGGCTATATTTCATTTTATACAATAGTGAGAATAAGTAACTTCCTCATTTGTGCTCCCACTGGTTTCTACAATTTAAAAAACTAGTTCATTTTTCTTTTCATGAAAGTTACACTTGTCCATTATAGAGTATTTGGAAAATTGAGTAAAATATATAAAGATAAAACCATGTTTAATCATACCCCTAAGAAATGATCTCCTAAAATCTTCTTACATATTACTCCAAGCTTTTCTAGGATACTAAAAAATAGAGTTAAGATCATACTGTTTGTGTATTATACCTCAGTTTTTTTCTCTTAATAAAAGTCTGTCTCTGCTCTTTGTGATTGTCTATCAATATTTTGGTAATGTTTTGTTGTCATTTTGCTACTGAAAAAAATGAACATAGCTTTAGTATCATCATGACTTGCATGTGAATTCTGGCTTTATCCCAACCAGGGGCATCTTTAAACAAACGATCTAGGCTCACTGAACCTCAGGTCACTCTTCAGTGAAATAAGAGTAACAATATTTCACCTTAGAGAGTAAGTCAGGTAATATATGTAAATTAACCAACATGTGGTCAAAGTCTATTATCAAGCCACACACTCGTAGCTCACACCTCTAATCCTAGCTACTCAGGAGTCTGAGATCTGAGGATCACATTTCAAATTCCAGCAGCAAAATCTGGAAGATTTTTATCTTCAATATATCACCAAAAACTAGAAGTGGAACTGTAGTGTAAAACTAGGGAGCTATACTTGAGAATAAAATCTCATAGGTAATCCATTCAAACCCCAGGACTGGTACAAAAATGTTATCTGCAAATAGGGATATTTTAACTTCATCCTTCCCTATATGAATCCCTTTTATTTCCTTCTCCTGCCTTATGGCTGTGGGTGGGAATTCTAGTATTATATAGGATAAGAATAGGAAGGATGTACACCCCTTCCTCATTCTTGACTTTTAGGAGAAACTCTGTTTTTCCCATTTAGTATAATGTTGGCTGCAGGTTTTTTTTACTATACGTTTTAAGTTCAGGTACATTCCTTCTATTCCTAGTTTCTTCAATGTTTTTATTATAAAATAACATTGATTTTTAATTCTTTTTTTGAATGCTAAGAAAATGTATATTATTCATCTGCTGGGTGATATACTCTTTAGATGTTTGTCAAGTTCATTTTGTCTGTGATATTATCTGAAGTCATTTGTTTGGATGAACAACTTACTGGTAAGAGTAGGGTATTGAAGTCTCCCACTGTTATTGTTCCAGTAATCTCTTACTGCTTTTAAGTCCAGAATGTTTTCATCATTCTATGGTGCACATATGTTAACAACTGTAATTGTTGGGTTTTTGATACATAATTACTGTTATTTATTACTATTGAAGTGACCTTCTTTGTTTCTTCTGATTTTAATTTGAAGTCTATTTTATCAGCTACAAATACGGCTACTTCTGCCTGCTTTTAAGGTCCATTTGATTGGAAGATCTTTTTATCCTAAGCTAAGCATTATCGTAAGATGTATTTCTTATAGGCAACTGTGTCTTGCTTTTTAATTTAAGTTTCCATTCTACATCTTTTGATTATAGAGTTATACCACTACTATTCAATGCTAATATTGGGAAGTGCATAATATTTCCTGCAACTTTATTAGTTTTATATCACTTACTTTCCCTCCTATTTCTGTTTTGATACTCTACCTGTCTAGCAGGGTTTATTCTTTCTTGTATCTTTCTGTTTTTGATTTTTTTCTTCTATATTAAGATTCTTTTAAGAATCTTCTGATATGCTGGTTCAGTAGTCATGAATTCATTTAACTTTTATCATAGAAGGCTTTCCCCTCCCCTCAGTTATGAAGGACAGCTTGAGTACAGTCATTTATCTAGGTTAGAAATGGTTATCTTTTATAGGACTTGAAGCCTATATGATCCTTTACTTAACCAACTCAACCCCAAACCACCTAGGTCTGATAAGTACCTTGTGAAATGTAACAGGGTATATAATTAACATTAAAAAATCAGAACCTTTTCTGAATACCAGTAGTGAACAGACTGAGAAAGAAATCTGTAAAACAGTTCTACTCAAAATAACCTCAAAAATAAAGTAGGTATAAATAGCAAAATAAGAAATGACAGTTAAATAATTTTGAAAGTCATTATCTTCAAAGAGTTGGGTGAGTGGGTTTTGATCTAACACAAATACAGGGCATGATTATAATTATGTGACTACTTAGAAGGACAAGGGGTAGGGGCGAGGGATAAACAAAGATGGAGGGAGGCCAATTTTGAAATACAGACTAATGATTTATGAAGATGATATGAAGAATCTCAATGAAAGCTACTGATAGGAAATAAGCAAGGTAGCAAAAGAAGTTGCAACAGAAAGGGGTTATTATGGGCAAAATATAATATATACAGGCCTGACACACCTTGGTGGAAGCCCTTGGTAAAATTAATGTACTGCAACAACAAATGAATGACAGGAAAATAAAATAGGCTCATTTGGGAGCAAGGAGAGCTAATGAAAAGAGTGAAAGGGATGAAAGGGTCTAAATAGTTTGTTTAAATAAAATAGAACACTGAAAGCTGTTGCTATTGTTTTAAGAAGGAATGATATCAAAGAGAGTGCTGGAGAGGGATTGAGATTGGTTAGGTCATACTGCATGCATGGGTGGAAATGTCACAATGAACTTTCCTCTTGTAGAAATAATGTATGCTAATTATCACATAGCAGGAGTCAGTAATCTATGACCCACAGGATAAATCTAGCCTGCTGCTTGCTTTTGTAAATAAAATTTGATTGGCCCACAGCCTCATTCTTTTGTTTATAAATTGTCCATGGCAGTTTCAGAGTATTAATGGCTCACTCTAATGTACATGAAATCTCAAAGGTTTATTGTTTGACTGCACTTGACTGAACATTTATGTCCTCCTCACATTCATGTTGAACTCTTCCCATATGCCAATGGTGGCTTAGGAGTGGGAGCCCTGGGAGGTAACTGGTCATGAACCTGGAGCTTTCATGATTCAGATTAGTGTTCTTAGTGCAGTGGCTCACTCCTGTAGTTCTACCTACCAAAGAGTGGGGCTGGGGAGGTTCGTAGTTCAAAGCCAGCCGAGGCAAAAGGTTTTAGAAATTCCATTATGATCAATAAAAGGTCGTCTATAGTGGTTCTCAACTATCACCCTGCTATATGCGAAGTGTTAATTGGGGAATCATGGTTCTGGCCAGTTTAAGCAAATGAATAAGATGCTTTCTCAAAATAATAGAGCAAAAAGACAAGGGGCATGGCTTAAATGATAGAGTGCCTGCGTGGTAAGTTCAAGGACCTGGGTTCAAACTCCAACAGTGACAAAAAAGCTCTCTTTCACAAAAAGGAGAGCCAAAAAGCTATACCATTATTTTTTTCTGCCCCATGAGTGAAGAAAGCAGATAAGACAGGGTCTGTGGCTGCCAGAGCTGCCTGTAAAGACTGGCCTAACGGTCCACAGCCAGTTGAGGGATGTCCCCAGACTTCTGATGCCCAGTCTCAAAACCATCATATAATGTTGATACATGTCCTGTGAGCCAGACAAAGTGGCTTCACAGCCCAATAACAAGGACATTTATTCAGGAAAATAAAATTCTCTTTGATGGCATTTACACAGTCCTGTGCCTTGACTTTCCTTAAGTGAACTTTCAGGGAAGGCCCAGGGTGTACATACTGCAGAAACATCATATACCATTATAATAGACTGTGTCTGTTATAATCAACAAGGATAGTTAAAAACTGTGTACCTGCAACTCAAAACTGTCTGTCACGAGGAGCCTCTTCTCTGCGAGGGACCCTCTGAGCCACCCAGCAACCCAAACTGACCTTCATTTGCCCCAGTCAGCATTGAGTCCTTGGAGCCCTCATGTGAGTGTATTTCCACTTCTGCTTCCATAAACCTGTGCTTTTCTCACTACTCACAAGTTCCATTCAATTCTTTATTCAAGACACCAAGAACATGGCAAGGCACCAAATCAAGACTACCAAACCTGACTGAGACTCACAGCACAGCAACAAGAGAATATACCATTTTTCGGGTTGGAAGATGGCTGTCACTAGAACTTGGCCATGCTGGCCCTGGCTGATCATGGTCTCCGAGAGCCTCCAGAACTATGGACAATACATTCTGTTGTTCATATCCACCTAGTAAATTGGTCCTGTAAAAGAGTAGTGTCCTATAAAACATCGGTCCACTGCTGACTCTTGTTTTATAGTATTATCATTACTATTTTATGTCTTTATAAACTTGAGCAGAACAACCTTTCAGCCTCCACAGCTGCTTGCAGATCTGTGCCCTAACCCATGCGACAAAGGGATGATCTGTCCTGTACACAGAACCTGGCAGCTTGTTTGATTGATGGCATCATCAGGGCTGCACGGAAAGGCTAACCAGCCTCAGCCAGTGATGGAGAGGAGGTGATCTTTGAATACCAGCCTGTTTTTTTTTGGGGGGGGGCAGCAAACTCTGCCTAGCTCTTAAAATGCCCCAGGGGTAAATTGAAATCCCTGGGCCCTGGCTCCCTTCCTTTCGACTTTCACCTCCACAGTCCCCTGTGGCATTTCCTGGAATCCTTCCCAGCATCTTTGTTTTGAACCTTAACTCCTTCCTTCCTTCCACATCTTTCCTTCTGTGTTGTTCTCTTGATAACTTCATTGCCTTCCTGTATTTGGAGGATAGTATGGACACAATAGACAAGCCACAGACAGCAATTTATTAGGGGTGCAGTGATTGATCACTTGTAATGCCAGAGTAGAGAGTTAGGGAACATACCTCCAATGAAAATACAGACCTCTGTTGCCCTTACTGCAACTGTCTTAGCCCTGGTATTGCAGGTGCTTGGGAATGTGGAAACCCCTGTCTGTGGGTGGCTGAAGAGGAGCCTTTAGGCCCAAATGCTGGAGTCTACAGAAGGAGGGCTGAGGCCTGTTTGAGAAGCACCACGAGAACCGGCTTATGTAACCAAGAACTATTTCTGAGCATCTGGCAACACCAAAGGTCTTGCTGTGTTTTCTCATTTTTTTAATTTATTTCTCAGAGTGCTTCTCAGAGCTCTCAGAATGGCATCATTGAGGGCCTCGGATGAAGGCATTGTGGCTCCGGAGGCTGGATCTGGATGTCAGCTGTGGCCTTGATCACAGCAGGAAGGGCAGTTAATTGCGAATTTGTCTTCCTCTTGATTTGGCCAATTGGTAAATATGGAAGCAAGTTTGCATCTTGTTTTAAAGGGCCAGCCAGCTGGTCATCAAAAATCAACACAAGAAACATGGGGCATAGAGAACCCTTGGGTTAAGAGCAACTGGTCAGGCTGGGTCTGAGCTGAGCTGTGGTGTGTTGTAAACCAAGGCTCTTGGAAAAGGCAGGATTGCTGGCCGCATGGAGTGGGCCTGGATGTTAACCCTCTCAACCCTTTGCTCAAACCCAGACCAAGAAGCCTCCAGAAGGAGACGAGACCTGAGTGCGCTGGCAGTGGGCCAGGGAGCCAGGTGACCGTTCCTCACTATTGAGGGATCCCACACATCCATCCCAGGGGACCACCCAGAGGCAGGCAGGCACAGGAGAAAGGTTATTGTAAGGTTTACTAGAGGAGCCATATTTCCCCCAAGAGGGAGCACATGGCATCCTTCACCATCCAGCTAGCAGGAGGGGTGTGAGGGAAGGAAGTGAGCTCAGGGGGGATTTCAGGTGGGTCTGGGCAGAGTGAGGGAGGGGACCGCAGTAAGGCGGGAACTCCAGGGATGGGAGGGGCTCAGGTCTAGGTGGAGCTGAGGACCAAAGGTGAGCGTAATCCTAACAACTATTCCTTACAACAGGACTTGGCAGGCTCCATGCCCTGCTTCCAAGGTTGTCAGAAACTGAGGTCTCTCTGTAAGAGAGAGCTGTGGGGTAGTAACCTCCTGAAAGACCCACAGAGCTTTCAGGTGAAGCCTAAGCTGCCAATCAGAGCCTGGAGGAAGTGAGCCATGTCCACCGACTAGATGACGATCTAGTCACCCATCATCTGATGGGATGTGTCCAGCGATGGAGAAAGAGGAAGGCAGTGCCCACGAAGAAGCCAGTGCCCTTGTGTGAAGGCAGGAAGAAGTCTGTTTAAGGTAGGGGGCAAATCACAGCGGCGTGTGAGCAAGTTCGTGCTGTGTGCCTTGGAGGCCATTCATGGACCGCTGGAGGACAGGGTGATGGAGGCCTATGCCCAGTTCCTAATCAGATTTGGTCCTGGAGATGACTTTAAATAAAAAGAGTAACTATTGCAACAGCGCACTGTAGGAAGGTATGAGTATGCAAAAAAGTGAAAAGAAGAAAATGTCACTCTACTCACCAAGCCTGAGGTCACTATAAATGTTTTAGCATTGTCCTTGTGGTCATTAAAGAAAGGCTTACTTGAAAACATAGCTGAAGTACCATTGTGGGAAGACCTGCATTTTGTACTCTCCCCTCCCCCATATAGCACTACATAAATGTTGCTTTCCTTGACTAAAACCCTTTGTAAAGCAACTTTAACGTCCTCATAATCTCTTGATAGATGGAAGAACCATCTATCAGATGGTGACCAGCCGGAAAATGCGAACTACATTGCTCATTTTAATAAAGAATTTTTACAGGGGACACAGTGAAGTCAAAGAGAAGCCAAGCAGAGAGAGAGGCTAACCAGGGGTGAGTGGCAGCAGCTGCAGGCCGCTTTCAACCCCCGGGATGGAAGCACAATGCGGGGAGACCAGGTCTCCAGTGTTTAGAAGCTTCAATAGGCATTGGACCAGTGAGGATGCTGAGTCTCATTCAGTGATGTCTAGGAAGCAGAGATGCTGGGGAAGTGCCTGGACAACTTGGTCAATGGCCCCTGCTTGCTCCAAACCTTCTGTGGCCCCCCTTTGCTCACGATACAAGTAAGCTCCTCGGTCTGCAATACAAGACCCTTCCCAGTCTGACTGATTCAGGTTAAATAGCCATTATTCAATTCCTGGCTCTGGCCTCTCCTTCATCAAAATCCTCCCATTACTAGGGTGTGAGCTTCCTGGCAATAGGTTCACTTTTGCAGATTAGCTCTGTGTTCTTGGTAAAGACGGTGTGCTCAGAAAATCAGTACCCAGTGGTTAAAAGTGCTGCTTACATTCGCTTATATCGTTTACCTGGGGCATGAAGAGAAAAGTTATAGACTGTTGTAGTTCATTTATGTTGCTATAATGCAATGTGGTAGATTAGTAATTTATAAAAAAAAATTGAGGTTCCTTCACTCATAGCGTGAAAGCCTGGGACGTCCGAATGTACCTGTTCAGCCCCCGGTGAGGACGTGGACTGTTCTCCGTGGCAGAAGGAGTCAGATAACCAGACAAAGAAGATTCTCACACGGTCTCCTGTCCCCTCCTTATAAAGCCATCAGGGCCCTTTTGGGAGCCTCAGCCCTGTAACCTCACATAATCCTCTAATATAATTAACATGGGGATTTGGGGATTAAGGTTCTAACTTAATTAAGTTTCTACCTGTTGGGGTTTCGCCATTGCTTTTCTAAAGGAAAGGGGGAGGGAAAAGATAGAGATTATTGTTTACATGCTGGTAATTTTTTTTTTAGTATTGTGGGCACGTATGTTATTACTTTCTTTTTGTGTTTTTTTTTTTTTTTGCATGGACTGTGATCCCCCTATTTTATGCTTCCCGCCATAGTTGAGGTAACAGGCATGCGCTGCGGATCTCAGCTTCTTCCATGGAACTGGAGGTTCTTAAGCTTTTTTTTTTGTTTTGTTTTATGCCCAGGCTGGCCTACAACTTATATTCTCCAAATGTCAGCTTCCTATGTACCCGAGATGACATGCACATGCCAAAGGACTTAGATATTGATTTAGAAGATGCGCTGTGTACTTTTGCCCAGGCCTTGAACAGTGAGCCTCCTGGTCAGCCTTCTGATTTGTTGAGGATCTGAGATGACAGGTCTGAGTTACTGTACCTGGCTGCTTTCAACATTTTGGAGAAGAAATAAGATAAAAATGTTAAATACTGTGAAAGAAAAGCATGTTTTTCTCCTTAGAATTTGAGAATTTGGCCAAACTTTACTCGATCCCTGGCTTCTTTCTCCCATGCTTGGACCCTTCCTGGAACCTGGGCCCTAGGAGTGCTTTCTCTCTCTGTCTCTCTGCTTCATGTTCAAATCCATCATGGAGACAGACTGCAGAGAGGCTGAAGAGAATTTCAGAATCACAAATAGTGCAGGGCTTGGCTACCTAAAAGATGCTGAACACACCTTTTACAGCCCTCCAGTCCCCATCTTCCAAGAAAACAACAACAACAACAATAACAACAATAACAACAACAACAAAACCAGACTTTGAACTACAAGCCAAAGATTTGGCTTAGGTTCCATTACAAATGTCTTGAGCCATGAAGAATCTTAATAAGAAAATTGATTCAGCCCCAGGCTGAATCCTTAGGGGGCATTTTTTTTTCTCCACGACAAGAAGTTCATGGCTCTGCAATATGTGATTTAGATGTTTTGAAAATGTATTTTTTGACAAGGCCTAATTGAAGTGGATTGCACCTATATGGGGACATTCCGCCATTTCCATAACAAACACCATTATTACCAGGAGCAATGCATTTTTTTTGTTCCATTGATGTCTTTTATGGTGATGTCATAAAAAGAGGATTATGACTCCTCGTTATGAGGCAGATGGAGAAGAAGATGCATTTTGATTACCAGAGAGGGGAATATGTTCTTTCCAAACGCTATCTTAATAGCCTGTGAGGAGTGCACTGGACAGGAATGGGGGTCTAAACAAATGACCTTTTCATGAGCCTGACTTTATAGCTGCTTCCTTTTGTATGTTTTTAAACAAGATCCATCAAATGGGAAGCTGATTTTTTTCAGCCTGGCCAGAAACAAAGGCTGCACAGCGTATAGATATTGTTTCTGAACCTGTATTAGCACCAATGGACAAAACTCATTCTCTGAGCCTCTTTATTAATCAGCAGCTCGGCTTATTTAAAAAATTATTATCATCAAGGAGCACTTCACATCTATACAGTGTTTAAGAACCATTCATTAATTCTTTTGATTTTTAAGATCAGTAAATTTTCTAAATTGTAATGTAAAGAAAACACAATCTTTTCTATAAATATATATTTTTTTCTGTTTAAAAAGCCAGGCTTGACTACTCACCTCATGAGTACTTTCCTTGTGTGTTTTATTCGTTATTAAACATCTTTTTAAAAGACTTTGCATTATTTAACCTTTGGTGGCAGCATGATTTAGCTAATCTGTCCTGTAACATCAAGCATGTAAATTTTTCCAGGTTTTTTATTTGGGTAAATAGCATTGATCAATGTTCCTGTGCAAATCTTTCTCAGTATTGCCGACTAATTTTCTAGAATCAGCCCAAGTGAACTGACTGGGTCAGTGTTTAAATATATTGTTTATGGACTGTGCAGGAAGTTTGTACCAATTTACATTTCATATATGAACACATAATGTATATGTTGAATACACATTTCAACATTTGCTGGACAGATAAAGCAATAAACAGCTGATCATAGGTTAGTGTCCTTGATCCCTGATCAATAATAGAGAGTACAGAGGCCCAGGCCAGCCCAGCAGAGCCTCGGAAACCTCCAGTACCACAGATAGACACCTTGCTGGGTTTGAGTCATTCTCTGCATCAGTAACATTCTAGAATCATTCCATTTGAGTCCTGTGCTTTGACAGAAGTACAGTGCTATTTTGTTTCTTTCTCCACCATCAGAATCATTCGTGTTGACCCATCAGATCTAAAATGGCAGGTGACCCCATGGTTTACATTTAATTTAAGAAATAATGATGTCATCTGCAAATCCTTAAAGCCCAAGTAGACATTTCTGGTTTTTCTTTTCTTTTTTTTTGTCTTCAATGCAGACTTCATATAGAGTGAATTACTCCAAGAAGATTATGTTTTTAGTTCGGACTAATTATCCGTGAATTGAACATATTGGAGGAAGCTCTGGCTGGGTCCGTGGAATGAGCTGGGGAAGGAAGGACGTTACTGCAGAGAGGGGGCACTGCAAAGTCAAGGTCTGAAAAAGCCAGTAAGTTAAACAAAACATCTTGTAACATATTTGCAGAACAAAATAGGAGGCAAAGAGGCAAAAAAAAAAAGCAGAAGCAATTAATTCATTTCTTTGGAAGGTAATTCATGAATCGTTACCTTGAACTCTCCCGGTCCTTTCTTTGTTCCAAGTCCAAAATGCCTCATGTTTTGCACACCTAATTAATTAGAACATGTATTGCCTTACTTTGCCAAGGGTGCATAATTTATCATGCCAGGCTGCTTAGGCCATCTTAGGCAAGGTTTTTGAAATGCATTCAAATTGACTTGCTATTTGCTCCCATGGGAAGCGCTGACTGTGCCCATTTCCTTACCTGGAGGTCTTTGAAACTGGAGCGTGGTTGGGTATTTTACTGACATGGAGAAGCAATTTGAAATTTGGGAGCTCAAGTTCACAGGGAATGAGGACTTAAGGGCCCACTTTCCCCATTGGCAGTCTCCTGGACCTAGCTAGGTAAGGATCGTTGAGTTAGAGGACTGCTGAAGAAACTACACAAGGCAATCCAAGCTGGTTCTTCTTACTGGGTCCTTATTTCTTCATTGACGCATCAGTAATGCCCAGTTCATCGCCTGTGCCAAGGTTTAGGACACAAAGAAAATGAAGGAGGTTCCACTTTCATGTATTTGTCCAGACTTTTCAGCCATTTCTGTCTAGGAAAATGCTGTTTGGACATTATAGATTAAATTTAGTTTGTATTGGGCTATGGAATGCATTTTGGATTATGGTTGTGGGTAAGGAAGGGGTGTGGGTACCATAATCTTTCTGGAATTTCAGTCTTTTTGAAGGATTTGGCCAACCCAATGTCATCTAGAGAATTCTGTGCAGCGTGAGAAAGTTGAAAGAACTTGTTAGAATTGAGCAGTGAAGGCCACAGAAGGTTAGAGCGTGAAAACCATTTCAAATGCCTTTTACTAGTGCCTCCAGGTTTCCATGTAAACACCTCTTGTTTCCTTTGTAACTTTCCCAATAAGACACAGGGCTTTTCTCAGTATAAACATCAGCATAATGTGAATGTCCACTGCAAGAATTCCCTATCCAGAGAGATTTTGCAATCTTGGACCAGGTCTCTATGGTTGCAAACACTTTAAAATGAGGTGGTATTTTATTCTGATTTAATTGCCCTTTCTATTTAGAGCATGATTTCAAAAGATACCTTGTTAATTTTCAGCAGTGAGGTCTGGGCACAGACATGAAGGTATGTTCTCTTTATTTGGGGGGGTTTGTAGATTTATTGTGTCTAAAGTCATCCTCTAGCTCTTACATTGGAAATATGTCACCTCTCCGTGGATACTAAAAAGCATGAGAGCTGGAATAAGCCTGTCATCATCTGCTATGGCTCCAATGCATATGTCTTATGACAAGTTAATTGAATACTTTGCTTTAATGAAAGCCAAATCTGAGCTTTGTGTCAGGGCTTAGATCTTAGGTGTCCTCCCAAAGTTTGTGTGTTGGACACTTGATTTCCAGCAGTGAGAACTACTTTCTAGTAGCTCTAATCTATTTGAGGACTAAGCCTCTGGGGGACATTACTGACTGAAACTATAACACCACAGTCTCAGCTCTCAAGAAAGGAACAGAAAAGGAAAAGACTGCACATGTACTTGACTTTACCCTGGAAGAGGAAATGTGCCCTTTTGTCTCCTTTTCTTTATGTTTAAAGGACATTTATGTTCCACACCTGGATCTTTGCAGGGAAATGATGTTTTTAATGTAGGAAATTGACACAAAATAGTTACCCTTTCTGAATAGTCCTTCTGAGCATGCTCTCTTCTTAATCTGGACTCCTCACCTTTAGCCTTCTCAGGATCCTCGGCATATGCTATTGCAAGAATTCTTCCTGTGTGTTTATCTTACCCCTGCACCACCTACTTGAGTTAGACCTGTGAGTCCCTACCACAAGGATTTTGGACACAGTGAGGGCTCGGCAAATACTTATGGAGTGACTACATGAATGGGTTACTGAGCAAAAGCAGAGCGAAAGGAGCTATGCACTATCCATGCTGCAGGAGCTCCAGCTCTGCCTGGCGCGATCATCTCCTCGCTTTCCTTTGGCTCCTCACAAGCCATCATTCCCCTTCTCTTGCTGTCAGCAGAGCTGGTGAGCAGCCCCTCTCCCAGGGTGCACAGGCACAAAGGGCTACTCAGCATGCTACCAGAGTGAAAGAGACCTCATTTCCAAGGTGTCTCTTCTTGATGCTTCAGAGGCTGAGCAGCTGATGAGTTCTCGGAGAACATTTCCTCTTTTCCCTTCTGGGTGCACTGGAGAGATGAGCTGGTCTGGTCACTTTGTCTTCCTTATCTGTAATGCTGCAGCTGAGAGTAATTGGCGTAAACAGTTAAGAATGAAGGGCAGGCTGAGGAGGGAGAAAGCCTGACCATACACATCACATCCAAGGTAGTCCTCGTTTATCTTCTGTAACTACTTCTTACCATGCGGCGTAGCAAGATAAAATTCATCGCCGATGTCCTGCATTGTTTCTCTCAGCAGCTACACTGGGAAGGAACTACTTGAATGATGACGGAATTGATTAAATTAATAGCTGCATTGCCCTGTTGCTATGATAATAAAAGCAAAAGCAATTGCTCAGGGCTTACCTTGTACTATTTACTATGCTAGTTATCGTATGTAAATTTTCTTACTCAATCCAATCAGCAAAACTACTGCTGAATTTTTACTTCTGTTTTGCAGATGTTCAAAATGAAGCTCAGAGATATCAAGCCACTTGTTCTAAGGTGGCAGACTTCATAAATTCAGGGCTGGAAATTGACATGTTGTTTTTTTTTTACCCCAAAGCCTATAGTTTTCACCCCACCCCCGATTTCTATTTTATGAGGACAAGCTGATCATTCTCTCAGTCATTCCCAGAGACCTCTTAATGGAATCTCTCCCCTCCTCTGGATATAGCCACGCTAATTTGGAAGAGCTATAATTTTGTTGTGATGGATGAAAATGGTTTGATGATTCTGTACATTATGTTGGTAAAAACAGACTCTACCTGCTTCAAACATCTGCTCTATCTTTATCACAGCATTATTCTGAGGCTGACTAAAAATGCAGAAGAAGGCAGGCAATTTTAGCCCACAACAATTTTCAATTTTAGAACACTTTTGCAAATGATGCTGAAAGAGGTACATATTCCGTATGGAATAGACTAGGACATTTTGTTCCTTCCAAACAAAACTGGAAAAAAAAAGAGAATGAAGACCCAAGTTCCATTTTTTAAAGCATTAAAAGGCAACTCCTGTATATTCAGCCACAAACTCTGGATACCTTGTGTGCCCTGCACAGGGCTAGATGATGGGGGGATAAAAGGAAAAGGAAACAGGCTCTGCTCTGTGGAAGTTGTCTTAGGGAGCAAAAATGAGTCCAATGGTAATGGTGCCCTGAGGGACGGACTGTCCAGTCAGGTCCATGTGTGTGTGTGTGTGTGTGTGTGTGAGAGAGAGAGAGAGAGAGAGAGGGGGGGGGATGGGGGGAGCTTGGACCAGTTAGTTGCTGGTACCTTCATCTCCATGGTATCCCTTCTCTCTGTCCTACACATCTGCTCCTCTCTTCAGATAACTTCTTTCCTATTGATTAATTAACTGCCAGGCCCAGTGCAGGGGACATGACAGTATATGAAAATAATCCAAATGAAAAATTACAAATAGAAATATGTTATTTGTAGGAGAAGCAACACTCTCAAGGTGGGGAATTTATCCATTCATTTTCAGTGTAGGTTTGTTCAAGTCTTTTTTGAGAATCTTTCAGTCTCAAACACACACTTGGTGGTGAGCCCTGGCTCTTCTGCTTGTTTGCTGACCTTGTAAAATTCTTGTGACTCAGGTCCTTTTGTTGGAAAGTGGAGACAATATCCCTTAGCTTGTGCCTACCGAGAGGAGTAATGACGGAGGTGTGCAAAGTGCTCTAGAAGTAGCCAAAAGCTGTAACTGTTATGATTTGTGCAGCCTTCTAAGTTTCTAGAACTGTGAACTATGGGCCTGGGGTGCTGGTTAGGTGGGTTTATATGAACCTTGGCCTCCAAGGAAGCCAAGAATAACTCAATGGGGTCTTTGCTCAGGGAAGCTGTAGAAGAATGATCAAGAAAAAAAATAAAACCCAAGGGAGGTACCATTAGCCTAGTTTGTCATCACTACCAACACCATCATCTATTACCATCAGCACCATTATCCCCACTACCACCAGTACCACCAGTACCCAACACCACATCTCCACCATCACTATCACCATCACCATCATTACCACCAGCATCACCACTAACCAACACCATCAACACTATCTCCACCACCACAACAAACACCACCCCCTATTACCACCAACATCACCACTTCCAACATCAATACCACCACCACCATATCTCTGCCATGACCACCTCCACCATCACCACTACCACCCCTATTACCAATACCATCACCACTGCCATTTCAACCATCCTTATTAATATTTTGAGTCCTTTGTTTTAAAGTTTTCTATTAAATTGTCTTGTTTTATTTAGTTTCCCTGGTATTATCTTCAGTTAACAGTAGTGGAAACTTGAGACCAAGAGATTAACATCTTTTGTCTAAGAGTTATCCATTTAGTGAGTGGGAGAGATGTGATTCAAGCTCACACTAGCCTGACTCCAAGCAATGTTATGCCTATATTGCCTGCCAAATAGGCATCTTCTCTGAATGCATGGAGCCTGTCACCTTTCAGGTGGCAACCAAAGTCTCAGACAAAGCAAGCCGTCAATACACCATGTTGGAATTATACTCGTGACTCAGGGAGCAAGTGTAGTCATCTGACTAGTCTGGATAGGGTGTTTTTGACCTTGGATAGGGAGGAGAGAAGAGCCGGAGGCCCCATGCTCATGGGATCACTGTGGCTCTGAAGCTGAACCTCTGTGGACTGAGGTTCATTCACATCAGTTCAGATGGAAGAAGTTCTTTCTGTATGTATATGAGTCCTTGGCTTAAAGAAACCATATTGGCTTTAATGGTTCTGGAGCTGTGGAGGAAAAAGACCATCTCTTGCTGTTGAGAGCCTTTCTCCTCCACCAACCTTCCTCTGAAGAGGAAGCTCTCTTCTTCTTGTCTAGGACCTGGTTGAGGACTCTGGCTTGGTGGTTGATGGGATGGTTTGCTGGAGCAGAGGGCCTGTCTCATGGAGTGAAAGTTGGGCTGTCTGTCCTTGACTTCCTTCTTTGCTATGAACCAGTAGGGTGGAATTAAAGATTTGTAAGAAAGGAATTGCTTGTTTGCCAACATAACAGTTAAAAACAAAAACAACCCATAACACATATGTTTGAATTCATTCAAAAAGCATTTGTTAGTTGCTTAGTCTCTGTCTGGCCCTTTGATCTAGGAACTACGAGATGTGCATGACCTCACAGAGCCTGCTACCAGTTAGTGGATCAAGATGTACAGGAGAATTTCAACATGACAGGGTCTGCAGAGGACCAGGGGAGGAAAAGGACAACTTTTTAAGAACTTTTTTCAAGAACATTTTAGGAATTTGTTGAGGAGACTGAATAAGATGCAAACTAGAAGCCTTTGATAACAACAAGGACTTCAGGTGCTGAAAATATCATTCTTTAGACTGTGCCACTTCAGATGACATGTCAGGGGTGATGATGAAAATCTGGGGTTTGTGAGCATATAATTGGAGTCCTGTGTCCCGGGACTGTGTATGGAAAGGAGGCATGGAAGCTGGGCCTGACAAATCCCACCAGATGCTCCAGAAACGAGTGGTGGTTTCTGTTTGATTGCTTAGGGGCCAGAACATGACAGCAATGGTAGTGAAGATGAATGACTTTATTGAGTGCTTACTGCAGAGGTATGTGTTATCTCTTCTAAGTTAGTTTATGAGGGAGGAAATATCACTTCTCCTTTTGCACATGAGGAAATTAAGGCTTAGAGTGGTTAAAAATTTTGATCAAAGCCACCTAAGAAACTAGTGGCTGTTTGAAGTTTATTTTATTTTGATCTGGTTCTAAATTTCATATTTCCTCTCTTCAGAGGAACCAAACTTACTCAAAGCTCTGAAATTAGTCTGATACTTTGTCATTTTACAGAGTTTTGTAGTTACATTAATCTGAGAATTGGAGAAGATTCTGGGGTTCTCTAGTTATTCCATTTATTAGTTAAGACTATTGACCTTTTCCCTCCTTGAAAGGTGGCTAACAAAGTGACACCAGAGATGATCTTAGTCCCTTTTATTTCTAGCATTACTAAATGTTTATTAAATAAGTACACAAGCTATATGATCTCTCATGAATAGCATAACATCAGAACCAAACCATATAAGTTCTATGCACAACCAGAGTAGGAAGAAATATTCTAAGCCAAAAAAGTCAAAAGAAGTTAGGTTGGATGGTGGAGGGTTGAACATTACATAACCCTGACTAATCACGGAATCACCATATTATCTGAAGAGGTGCATGATTATTTCCTGAAATTATGCTACATTTTAGTAATTTTCTTTTGGTAGTACTGGTGTTTGAACTGGGAGATTCATGTTTGCTAGGCGTGCATGCAACCACTGGAACCACACTTCCAGCCTCTATATACATTATTTGTTTTTTAAAGTAAAGCCTAACTCTATGTTATTTTATTTATTTATTTTTGGTTGTGGGGCTTGAACTCTTGGCCTGAGCACTGTCCCTCAGCTCTTCAGCTCAAGGCTAGCACTTTATCACTTGAGCCACAGCACAACATCTGGTTTTCTAGTAGTTAATTGGAGACAAGAGTCTCACGTACTTTCCTTCCTGGGCAAGCTTTGAACTGAGATCCTCAGATTTCAGCCTCCTGAGTAGCTAGGATGACAGGCATGAGCCACTGGCACCCAGTGGGAAATGTATTTATTACCTGACATATGTAAAGGGGCTGGCCTCAAACCTCCAACTCTGATTTCCACTTTCCTAGTTATTAGGATCAAACAGGCTTGAGCCACTGCAGCTGGCCACTTACATGTTAATTTCTCTCAGATCACTTCCTATTGGAAGCTAACTAAACCTAACAAAAACCTGTTTGGGAAAATTATTAGCTTATATAATGAGCAAAGAGGCCTATGTAATGAACAAAGAGGGCTAGGTCACAGTTAGAATTGGGATTGATTCTGTCTCTAGACCAGCGGGATGTGCACGTGGCTAGGCTTGAATCACATTGAATTCCATGCTCCTCCGGGAGCCAGGGGCTGAGGTCAGTAGTGCTCAAACACATGCATAGTGCTTGGGGATGTCATGCTTGGTTTACCATTTTATAGAGCTTATCATAACAGATTTCAGCCCATTCTGCTTTTCTGCTCCTCATAGAATGCACATGTTTTCATAACCCACTCGACTCCCAGTAGGACTGTCAGTTTACTGAGATCCAAAATAGTATATTCTCTTTGATCTTAATGCTCTTATGTGGTCAAAAAGACCAAATAAGATACATCCATGATTAGTAATCATTACCTCTGTATTATGGAATAATGCAGAGTACTGTCATTAACTACTGATTTTTGTGCATATTTTCTATGTGATCCCCCATTTTTTCTTACAACATAAAGGCCATTATTTGGAAATTTTGCATCTTGCAGTCTACATCTCAGATCCCTTGTCACTGTGGGAGGTTTGGGGGTGGAATCCTTTTCCCCACAAAAGAGTAGGTGAGACGGATGGAGATCAAAGGCCTCTTTCTGTGCAATTCACACACACCAGGCTTGAAATGCATTTGTGAGTGCTCATCAGAGGAAGTGTGTTTCCTCACCTTGTGTCTCTGAGATGTTGGAAGAGATTAAAGTGACAAAGCCCCAATGTTTCTTTGAACTTTCTGCAAGAAAGAACAAATGTAGGACAAAGTATTATTTATCTCCAGTTGTTAAAAAGAGCATATGTGTCTGTGGGTTTTATTGATATTCTCTTACTGTTTATGACAGCAGCAGTGGGATACCTGCCCCTTCCCCAAACCAATTTGCATACTAACCACCACAGGGAAATGCACATCTGACCTAGTTAATGCTCTGCTGGATACCCCTTCAGAGCTCCAATGGTCCACAGAATCGAATTTAATTTTGTGCTAAGGACCACAAGGTAATCTATTGGCAATTTGTACTCTGAGCATTCTTGACAAGTTTCCTGGTACCTAGGGGCCTGTGTTCATGCTTACCTGTACAAAATGAATTTTCTTTTGAAAACTTCTAGGCAAACTTCAAAACCATGATCAAGTCTTCTTGGATTTCTCTCAATAACTCATACCTATTTCATGAAAGAAAATAGGATACATGTGCTTGCTTGTTTTTCTATGCCAGGTTTCTTTGACAGAAAGGATGAAGTTCTTTTTCATTACTGAATTCCCACCAAATGACTGACACAGAAGATTCACACTAGCATGTTTGTTGAACTGAACTACTGAACTTCATTTGAAAGGAGCATTAAGATCCTTTAGAAGGGTGAGCCTTGATGCATGTTGGAGGAGGAAATACCTCAATGGAAAAATATAGATACATCTGGGAAGTTCATAGTTTTGTAATACACCATAAATATGACAATTTAGTTTTATCCTTGCTTGTTTAAATCATAACTACAATAATTCCAGGCTTTGAGCCACAGTGATATTTTACTGCATTCTTCAATGAAATGGAAACTGAGAATAAATGCAGAGTCACAGGTGAACTATCCAAATATGCAAGTGCATGGCCAATCATTGGATGCACAGAGCAGCACTGATGGGCATCTGGAGATGTTCTGCTTGCCTGCTTTATGAAGAATAGTCTCTGGGGCAAATGGTTGTATACTTGCTCAACAACAATGACAGCATTTGAAGCCCTGAGGCTGTGGTGACATGGAAGAAATGAGATGGAGATGATTTCAGAGGGGTCTCTGGGATGTCAAGACTTGCCCTGAGGTCACTAGAACCCAACTTGCATTTCCATTGCTGTGCGCCATCTTTCTTTTGGGATAGATTTCATGTCAGAGTTAACATGACATCTGGCACAGACATGTTCATAAACAATTTGTATAAGCTGAACACCTTTTCATTTTCATTTCTCCAAGTTAACATGTCTAAAGTGGCACCTTATCAGAACAAAGGCAAAAATGTCTTGCACGGTTCTCCCTCAGTATGAGGACTCCTAGGATTCACTCAGCTCCATGGACTTCTGATTTTGATGTTTCAAAAACCTGGAACCAGACTCCTGGGAGGTAGCGATCTCTCCCATCTTTTCAACTTTTGCTCTCAGTTTGGAGTAGACCAGAGAGATTTCAACAAGCTTTAAGCTCTAGAAAGGCATGTTCCTAATAGAGATAGTTATTAGAATAGAGACTTTCTTAGCACACAGGTGCTCATCATGAAGAGGATGGGATGCTTAGAATCATTCTGCCCCAACAAAGTAGACTTAATGCAGAGTAGTAGATTGCCAATTCTCTATTTTTTGTCAGTATCCTTCTATATTTAAAGAGGATTACAGGTTCATTTGTGGGCAAAACCTAAACTAGCACAGATTCATATGAAGTAAAACACGAGACATGTATTATTCCCTGATTTTGCTTTCCAATTCCATCTTCCAGGGAGATTCATTCATTACAGTTCTCTGTGCATGCTTCTATAGGCATCTTCTAGGTCATTTAGGGGACTGTACATAAATGGCATTACCTCTATACATAGATACCAAAGGAAACAGATGACATATTCAATCTAAGATAATTTGAAGAGAGTATATTTACTGACAAAGAAATTACTGATAAAGATATTGAGCCGGGTGCCAGTGGCTCATGCCTATAATCATAGCTACTCAGGAGGCTGAGATCTGAGGATCCTGGCTCAGAGCCAGCTGGGGCAGGAAAGTCCATGAGACTCTTATCTCCAATAAACCACTCAGAAAACCGGAAATGGTGCTGTGGCTCAAGTTGTAGAGTGCTATCCTTGAGCTGAAGAGCTGAGGGACAGCACCCAGGCCCAGAGTTCAAGTTCCATGACTGACTGCCCCCCCAAACAAAAAGCTATTTAGACAGATCTCTTAGGTCATGTGACTAAGGGCTAAACATTATTAACTATTTTAAGAATGTTAATTTCTTTTACCACCTTACATTTTCTTTCTTTTTCTGTCAAGAAGTAAGACTATTGGGAGAAGTCTGTTTGGGCCCTTGAATGACAGTTGACACATCTTTACTTTATGCCTGGCTACCTTGAACAGGGAGCTGCCAGACGATCAGTTCTTACCCTGGCAACCGAGAAGACTGCCTTTAGGGTACCCTGGCTCTTTCCAACATTCTACCATCATTCGGAGGAAACTCTGCCTCAGTTCCAAGGAGCACTATGACCATAGCTGCTGTGAAAGCAACAGCTTTTACTGCTGGAGGCCTTGTTCCAGTCAGGACTGCTTCAGACAACACGCAGTGGCTACAAACTTCAGTAAACTCTACATGGCCCTGTCCATCATGCAGCTATGCTCACTCAAGAGAGGAAGCACCTCTTCAGTGGCTCAGATAAAAAGCTTCTGTTTGGTGCATGTGTTAAGCCTATGATTGATGGAACTAGAAGCTATGTATATGCAAGACTGGGATTGGAGTATTGCTATTCATCTACAACACAACACACTTTTCTTCTAGCCATGTAATCTGAGTTTCACAATTTTCATGTTATTCTGGGAAGCTCCTTTTCTGTGATTTCCCCCTTGGAGTGTTACAACATTAAACTCAATGAAAACTTCTGAACAGTCTCTTTATCCGCTTTGTCCCTGACATTGGTAGGGCTGGGTCATAGGTTGGGCTGGATGCACAAAGAACTGACAAGAACCTGGAACTTGCAGCAGCAGCAATAGCAATAAGGAAGCAGCTGACGATTTCCAGAGAACCAGTCTGCACAGAGACAATGGATTTCTGAAACTGGAAGGTGAGTGACTGTGAAGATCTGGACACTGGAAGAGTTCTAGAGAGTTACCAAGAATCAGAATCCAAAGCTTTGGAACAATCCTCAGCTCTGGCTTTAGCACCTTACAGCCCTTTAGTTCTTAGAATGTGTAGTCAAAGACCACTGGCACTGTAGGTTAAGAGCTTGCTCCAACTTGAGCCCTTGGTACTGAAAGTTTCTGGCTTTTAATCCATTGAGCCATAAAAATCTGTGGTTTGCAGGACTCAAATTTTGTAGCCCTAGGGTTTGTAAGCATAACAACCGTGTTAATGAGACTGTTTTCATCCTGTGATAGCATACCTGAAATAGCTTAAAAAGGAGAGATTTATTTTAGCTCATGGTCTCAGAAAGTGCAGTCCATTCCATTTGGCTTTGTTGAATGGAAGACCATAATAGGGAGAATATCAAAGTTGTGGAGGCATGAGAAAGAAGTTTCACACCACATGGCAGACAGAAAGTAGAGAGCGGCAGAGAGGGCTCTGGAATAAGACACATTCTCAAGGACGCAGCTCCTGTGTTCCACATTGCCCAGCTGGGCTCCTCTATCTACAATTTCAAGAACTTCCAAACATAGTGTCATTATTGGGGTCCAACTCTTCAACACATGATCCTTCTTTGGGAAGAACTTCATATCCAAACTCTAAAAAGTCCATAAGCCATTGGCACAAACAGGCTTAGGGCTTCCAACACAAATAAAGTTGTTCCTTGACTATGTGATTTCCAACCACATAAAGAGAAAAAGCCCTGAGTCTCTCAGCCAACCATTTATGGCAATCGTGGCTCTTATTGTGGAACTTAAACAGATAGATTCTGGAGGGAGAGGATCAGGCATGTTAGCCAACCCTAGTCTGAAAAGGAAGAAAAGAATAATTAGTGGAAGGCCTCGCATGGTGATGCACAACTGTATTCTCAGCCAGTCATAAGGCACAGATTGTGGCTCACTGGGGGGATTGTGGTTCAAGGACAGGCTGGGTAAAATGATAGAGATCTTATCTCAATAATCTGAGTGTGACTGGTCTCTAATTTTATTTATCTGGGTAATTTACCCATCTCATATTGGTCATATGGGCTAGTGATTTATCATTTTTATCATTAAAAATCACTTTTTTCATTGATTCTGTGTGTGTGTGTGTGTGTGTGTGTGTGTGTGTGTGTGTGTACAAGTCCTGGGGCTTGAACTCAGGGCCTGGGTGCTGTCCCTGTACTTTTTATATTTAATATTAGTGCCAAAACTTCACTTCTTGATTTTTGGCGGTTAATGGGATGTAAGAGTCTCACATACTTTCCTGTCTGGGTTGGCTTTGGACTGTAGTCTTCAGATCTCAGCTTGCTAAGTAGGATTACAGTTATGAGCCACTGGTGCCTAGCTTCATTGATTTTTTTAGAGGGATGAACTCATGCTTTCTTGATATGTTTGCTTGGTTGGTGCTTTACTGCTTCATTCATACCTCTAGTTTGGCATCTTTGCTGAAGCTTGTTTTATGTCCTAGAGTGTGATCTGTTTTTAAAAAAGTTCCCTGGGAACTGAGAAGAATGTTTATTGTGCAGCTACTGAATGAAATGTAAATGTCTGTAGATTCAATTAGAGTATGCTGTCATTTAAATCTGAGGTGTCCTTGTTGAGATCTATCCATTGTTGAAGTCTCCAACTATCATTGTTTTGGGATCTATGTGTGTTTTTAAGTCTAATATTGTTTCTATAACAAATATGTCCTAGGTTTTGGTGTGTGTGTGTGTGTGTGTGTGTATGTATATATATATATATATATATATATATATATATATATGTTCAAATTGTTACATCTTCTTGCTGGAGAGTTCACTCTAATAATATATATTCACTTTCTTTATTCCTACTATTTAATCTTTTTTTTTTGGTTGGTTGGGGGCCCTGAACTCTGGGCCTGGGCGCTGTCCTCAGTCTTCAGCTCAAGGATAGCATTCTACCACTTGAGCTACAGCACCACTTCCTATATTCACTTTCTTTATCTCTTCTGACTAATTTTGATTTTACATATACTTTATCAGATATGAGTAGAATTATTCCTGCCTTCTTCCAGAGTTCGTTGATTGGGAGAGTCAATCTTTTACCCTATGCCAATGTTAATTTTTTATCAGATACGTATGTTTCTTGTATAAAACAGATGATTGAGTCTTGTCATTTGATCCAACTCACTATTCTGTCTTTGGATTGGGGAGATGAGCTCACTGATGATGTGTTTTAAAATTACAACTTATATAGTAATTCCTGCCATTTTTTCCCCATGTTAGTGTAAAGTTCTTTCCTGTTCCGCAATGCTTTTCTACTTGCATTTTCTCCAGTATTTTCATAATTGCATTATTTTTCCTTTTGAGTGTAGATTTCCTTTAAGTTTCTTCTGTAGTGCTGGTTGAGTGGTAAGAAATTGCTTTAGTTTATCATTGAAATTTTAATATGTCCATCAGTTATGTATGAAAACCTCACCGAGTAGAATATTTTAGGTTGGCAGTTATTAACTTTCACTGAATGGAATACATCATTCTAAGCCTTTGCTGCTCTTAGGAAAGATTTCCCTTGAGGAATCTGCTGTTATTTTAGTGGGTTCCATCGTCAGTGGCTTTTCTTTTCTCTTACAGTTCTCAGCAGTCTTTCCTTATTCTATGTGCTTAGTGTTTTAACTATTGTTTACCCTGGGGAGGATCTAATCTGGTTTGGCTTGTTGACTAGTCTGTGTCCTATATGTAGAAAGGCTTCTCTTTATTTTTGAGGTGTTCTCTGCCATTACTTAGTCGAAATTTTAGCTAAAGTATCCTCAACTACATCTATGACCAAAATTTAGAACTTTAGCCTTTCAATAGAATCTTAAAATTCTTTCATTTTTTTGTATTTTCTTCCTACCCCCTATGATGTCTCCTCTATCATAAAGCCTCAAAAATATGCCTTTCATTTCATCTACTGTGTTGGAGAAACTTCCTACTGTAATTTTCATCTCTAGGTCAGTTTGATATTTTTTAAGCAGTATATGATTTTTGAACTTCCTTTTCATGTCTTACCCAAATTTGTTCATGTCTTTTAAAAATACTTTCTTTTAGTTGCTTAGCTGTATTTCTTTCATACTCATTTAGCTGTTTATTTGTATTTATTTAGGATTCATTTAGCTTTGCATTTGAATCCTTATTGAAGTTAGTGATTAGCTTCTGGTCTCTTTGCATTGTTTATAAATTGCCTCTTCCATTTGATTGAACATTCTTATCCCTCCTTTGACCTCAGTTTATGGTGTTTTCTCCATTTTTTATCATGCTGATTCTGTTTTTTTGGTCAGTTGTGGGGCTTAAACTCCAGGCCTGAGCATACTGTTCCTGATCTTTTATGCTCAAGGCTAGCACTCCAACACTTTGAGCCACCACACCATTTCCAGTTTTCTGGTAGTTAATTGGAGATGAGTCTTATAGGCTTCCCTGCCTGTGTTGGCTTTGAACTGTGATCCTCAAGCTCAGCCTCCTGAGTACCTAGGATTATAGGCATGAGCCACCAGTGCCCAGCTAATGCTGACTCTTTGGTGTGTAATTGCTGCTTTTGGGGGGATTATTTCCTTGTTTTTACATATTTCTTTTATTTCTATGTTGGAATTTATTTACTTATTTGAAAACAATTCATGGTTTGGTATTTTAGTTATGTGAAGTCTTTCTTTTGGGTTATTCTCTTTTTTTTTCTTCACAGGACAGAATATTAACTGTGATGTGCCATTTCTCACTGCTGACATGAAGGTATATCTCAGCACTAAACCAATTGAAAAATTTAATATCCAACTAGTTATTTACAAACAAGGAAATAACCAGTCATATTATATATGCAGGCACTAACTTTTTTATGTGGTATAGTAGTGGGCTAGAAGAATAAGAACATTATATAGAGGAGTTAGAACTTAGATGTTAAGAATGAGGAGGGTGATGTTGGTATAAGTGGAGGGGAAGGGGAAAAAACAAACCGTTTAACTAGGGATACAGGTGGACCCATTGCAACAATGAGATGTACAAGTCGTTATGTCGAAAAACGAACTTAACAACTTTGGTAGGGAGTGGGGGGACGATTGGGTGTGGGGAGGGGAGGAGTATGGGAAGGGATGGGAAGGGGAAACAAGGAGGAGGCAACAATGCTGTAATTGTAACTCCTCTGTATGGTATTCTCACAATAAAAAAAAGAATGAGGAGAGTCAGGGAAGAGATAAAGAAGACAGATGGAGAAAAGTGGACTGGCATGTATGGAGTACAGTTGCACAAAATGCTCGTTTATATGTATCTAATTGTAGAGATAGGATAGTGTTGTCAGAGACTGCTAAGAGATAGTAAAATTAAGAATAAGAAGATGAAGAAAATAGGGTGCAGGAAAAGCTACGGGTGAAAGAGAAATATATATAATTTTTCTTCCTTTGTTCTGCTGCTGAATTTCCCTTTTGTAAGAGCGTGCGCTCCCACACTGGGTTGTCATAAGCGGCACATAAGCACTCATGACAATTACAGAGAAAGTCAGTGGCATTTACCTCCTTTTGTGTTGGGGGAGGGGAAGGTCACTGCTGATGCTAGTATTTTTCACTGAGCAATTGGGAACTAAGCTCATGGATATCATCTTGTTAGTTGCTTAGTGGCGTTCCTCTCATGGAGCAGCACATTCAACTCCTCCTTGTCATTGGTGCTGGGTGGCATGGTGCCCCTGGGTGCTCTCTGACACACCTGCCATTGCCCTGGGTTGATTCAGTGTGATTCTGTCATCAGGCTGGGCTTGCTGTTCTCCATGTGGTTGCTCTGTGCAGTCAGTGCCCCAGAAGAATGACTTTCCAGGAGGGAAGAGGAAGGGGAAGAAGAAGGGGAAAAGATGGCTGGTAAGGAAGCAGGGTCTTGTTCGGCATCATGGCCTATGCCTGTCACCCTAGCTACAGAGGGGACTGAGATCAGAAGAATCATGCTTTCCTTCTAGTCCAAGCTGAAAAATCTGTGAGACTGGATCTCCGTGGAATCAAGGGTGTAGTGGTGCATGCCTGCTATCTCGGCTCTTATGTGAAGCTAAAGTGGGCATATGATAGTCCAGGTCTGTGTGCAGGCTGGGAGGGAAACCCCACCATGAAAACAACAAAACTGAAAAGAGGCTAGAATCATGGCTCATCAGCAGAGCACCTGTTACAAGTAAAGAGTTCTGAGATCAATTCCTAGTACTACGTAGTAAAAGCATATCTTGGGTTTCTTTCACTGTGAGTCCTGCTGACAGATTTAATATGTTGACTGTTTTGATTGTGTTTATGTGTGGTTCTTGATTTCTGTTTCTTGTTTTTCTTTTGTAGAACCACTTAATTCCTTGTTGTTTTATTTTTTTTGGAATTAATTTTTATGTAGGAATGCAGTAAGCCTCCAGTTTCATTTTATCAAATGACTGGACAACTGTCACAGTAGTGTAGCTTCATTATATTACCATCAACTCCTTTGACATTGTACATGTTTTCGTATGGACTTGAATTTATTATTCCTCAGCTTTTCTATATAGTTTTTTTTTTTTTTCATTGGTCGTGGGGCTTGAACTCTGGGCCTGGGCGTTGTCCCTCAGCTCTTCAACTCAAGGCGAGCGCTCTACCACTTGAGCTACAGCGCCACTTCCTCCTCAGCTTTTCTAATGACACCATTGCTCTGCCTATTTGTTGTTGTTGTTGTTGTTGGTCGTGGGGCTTGAACTCTGGGCTTGGGGGCTGTCCCTGCACTCTTCAGCTCAAGGTGAGCACTCTACAACTTGAGCCATAGCACCACTTCCGGTTTTTTAGTGGCTTATTGAAAATAAGTCTCACGGACTTTCCTGCCCGGTCTCGCTTTGAACTGTGATCCTCAGATCTCAGCTTCCTGAGTAGCTAGGATTACACAGGTATGAGCCACCGGCACCTGGCTCTATTTTTTAAAAAACTTGTCAGTAAAGGGGCTTGGGGCTTGAATTCAGGGCCTGGGAACTATCCTTGAGTTCTTTTCAAGGCTAACACTCTACCACTTTGAGCCATAGAGCCACTTCTGGTTTTTGAGTGGTTGTTTGGAGATAAGAGTCTCACAAGGACTTTTGTGCCTAGGCTTGCTTGGAACCGTGATCCTCAGATTTCCGCCTCCTAAGTAGTTAGCATTACAGTTGTGAGCCACCAACACCAAGATTTCTGTCTGTTCTTGAACCAACAACACATTGTTTCTATCATTGTAATTTTAAAATATACTTTTAATAGCTGATACCAGTCTTCCCTATTATTTACACTTTTTAAAATTAATTTCCCTTAATTTCTCAAGACATTCTTTTAATAAAAAGCAGGAAACCTTATGTTTGCTTCTTAAAATGGCTCATTGAAATTTTGACTAGAATTTCAAATTATTTGGGGCTGTTACATTAAAGGATATTAACCAGCAGCATTGCCTAAGTCAAAGACCAAACGCCTATCAACAAGATAATATATCAAAATGCATAAATACACCTATGCATAAGAATATTCTGTCATTATCTCAATCAAAAATGTAGGTCACTTCCAAGCATAAGATTAAGACAATGAGAAAGTTACAAGGACAACAATATGGTAAGCACCTGTGTGTGTATATAGCATGAGGAAGTATATTTTGTACACATACATGCCCAATTGGTAAATAGTTGACATAACTCCACACACATGGCAAAATCACAACTTTGGGGCTGTGGTTACTGACAGTGGCCAGGATGTGCAGATATAGGTACTCAGACCCCAGCTAAGATGTTTAATTTCCTAATGCTGAATTACAGGGGCATTTTTCTGTATCATTCTTTTATACTCTTTTGTATGTTTTAGGTGTTTATAATTATTTTTTAATTAAAAAGGTCTACTGGGTACATAAGTCATACATAAAATGGAAAGATACATTTATTCTTAGATAAGAAATGCTAATATTGTAATTTTTTATTCTCTATGGTGCCTCATCAGAGAGCATATTTATCAGTTCTCTTTACCCCATTGTGTTAAGACTGTTTAAATATTTATGTAATTATATATTTATAAAACTATAAACATTAAACCAAACTTAAAATAGAAAAATATATGTATCTAATCTATTTAAACTCCTGCTCTACTGGAGAAATAACAGAGTTAAATGGATTAGACTGTATTAAAACTTAAAAAATTTCTTCAGTTCTACCACAATATACAATAATACCAGTACAAAACAAAAAGTTAAGAACATTTACTATACTATGTAAAGGATTACATAGTTAATATATAAGGTCTTCATACCAAGCAACAAGAAAACCCTGGTAATACTCCAATGAGCAAGAGACTTGAACAGAAAACTCACTGAAGAATAAATAAAAAGGACTAGTAAGCAAATAAAACAATCTTAACTTCATTAAAATCAATTAAAATGACAAGGTAAGTGCTTAGTAATGAAATAAATAAGAATGATTAAAGATAATACAAAAATATTGGCAAGAGCCCTCAGGCAGTTTCTGTCAGACACTACAGATGGGGTTCATCTTCTAGAACTTTAGGAAAGTAATGAGAAATTATATTTACAATCTTATAAATAATTCTTTAAAGCAGTTTCCTTTCTTGAGAGCCATCTAGTACAAGTTGGCAGAAGAAAATATTAATATTTTTTGGCAGACAAATATTAAGTGGAGTGGATATCCATGGTAGTTTCCAGGTTTGTTTACTCCACAAACTCGGCACCATGGTTTACTCAACACATTTCATTCTTTCCTCAATTTTGTTTCATTACATTGTTATTACTCTAAACCCTTTCTTCCAGCTAAAGAAGATCCAGTATAGAGGTGTTTCTTACCTTCAGAAGGTCAAGGATTTGAGATGCTCATTCATTGATTTGAGGAAAACAATGAGTCCCCTAGCCACCCAAAAGAAACCCCATCCTCTCATGGCTGCAACTCGAAGACCCAAATATAAGAACAAGTTTAGGCTTGTTCTGTAATTTTCTAGGCTTACAGCAATCTCTCTCTCTTTGGCCCTGTATGATCTTTGTCAGTGTTCCTGACCTCTGCCCATTGAATGCCAGCGGAAGACAATTGTCTCTAGACATTTCCAGATGTCCTGGGAGATTGTTCCCTATTCAGAGTAAGGATCTTGGGGCTGGGAAGGTGGCTCAGTGGTAGAGCACTTGCCTTGCATGCATGAGGCCCTGGGTTCGATTCCTGAGCACCACATAAGCAAAAAGAAAAAAGCCGGAAGTGGTGTTGTGGCTCAAGTGGTAGAGCACTAGCCTTGAGCTGAAGAGCTGAGGGACAGCGCCCAGGCCCAGAGTTCAGGCCCCGCGACCGGACCCAAAAAAAAAAAAAAAAGATTTGCTCAGAGTAAGAATCTCTAGAGTTGGTTTTCTTAGGAGCAGGGTCTCTGCTTCTGATTACAGATCGCCTGTCAGCGAAGGAGTTGGCCATGCTACACTAGGAGAACTGCTTGCAATGAATGGCCAGCTGTGGAAAATGCTGTCTGCCTCACTGGCTGTGCTGCTGACTCACTGAGTGCACTTGGGTTGTCCTTTCCTTCTCGGCCTCAGTTGTTCCATCTGAAAATTGAAGAATTTGATGTCAGATCTGTGGCTTTTATGGAAGTTATCAGGACTGTGCAGTGTAAAGGGAGCTGAGAAGAAAAGTATCCCTTCTTTTTTACTTATTCCTCCTTCTTATCCATCCTGTTTTTATAATACATTTTTTATTGTGAAAATACTGTACAGAGGGGTTACAGTTACATGAGCAAGGTAACGAGTACATTTTCTATCAAGCATTGTTACCTTCTCCTTTGTTTTTCCCTTACCCTCCCACCTCCACAACTACACTCCTTCTTATCCCTCCTTCTTTAACATTATTCTGTTTGACATTTTGACCTTTCAGCCAAGTGTTGTAGCAGTATAATCAAGCACTAGTCTTGCAGAATGTTCTAATGATGCCTATTTTAGTAGCAGTGTTACATGGGCTCTAAGGTCAAGGGCATGGGCCCTAATGCAAGAAGGAAGGAGTTTTCCATGAAAGGAATTGATATTCCTGGGTGTGGAGATCATTTAGCCAGAGGAGGAAATTGGGCCTTTGGCCTAATCAAGACTAATGGACCTGGACTCAGAGGCCCCAGAGAGCCATGGCATACTTCAGATCATCCTGGTGAGCTGTTTCTGGTATGTGGGCAGTGGCATGGAGCCAATACCATCCAAACAGCATCCATTTCCCCTGGAAACAGCAGCAGGCTCCAACAGCAAGGGCTGTAGCTGTGAGTCCTGCAGTCACAACAGGAATGCATTTGAGTTTTGGTTTTATAAAAAAGGGGCGATGAGATATCCTGTAGATGCAAAAACAGTCAACTTTTGGCTCATCCTTAGGGTCAGATAACAGATTTCAGCATCAGAGATGTGAACATGCAGCTGTGCCTCTTGAGGATGGAGTTGAAGGACTGGAGACACTTTTTTAAAACATTTCTTTATTGTTATAATAAAAGTGATGCACAGAGGGCTTGTAACTACCCAAGTCAGGTAAAGAGTACCTTTCTTTTTGAACAATGTCAACCCTTCCCTCACTCTCTTCTTAGTTTTTCCCTCCCAGCTCCACCCACAAGTTGTTTATTTATTTCATTTTCAACATTTCTAGTGAGTATTGCTTTATCCTGCCATGTCTGTGTCTCCTTACCCTCCCCAAAGCAGATAAAGAACAAACAAGAAGAAAGGAAAAGAAAACAAATACAGCAACAAAGGAAAAAAAGATAAAAACTGTCTTGTTTCATTTCCTGGAGTTCATTTCCATAAATATGATTTTATGTGATCAGATGTTGTAGAGTGACTCTGCCTGGACTTGTTTCCTCTGCAATAGAAAAACTTAAAACAACTGCAGGAAGTCAGGGGACTAGCTCTACTTTCGAGCTTGGGCTAATGAAGTATGTTGCCAGAGGCCTCTGTAGTTGTACTTTTGAGGGGGGCTTTGAAGGTCGTGGAGAAGGTCGTGGAGCTGATTTAGGAATACTCAGCATCACTGAGGCCCTACTGGGGGGTCTCAGGTGTGTCTGGGTCAAGACCTAGAACACTACAGCTCTGCTGATCTCTGCCCCTCTGTCACAAAGCCTATCTCTCCACCTTCATGTCCTGTAGATGCTCACCACAATTCACACGACGGTCTCTGCTCTCACTTCTGTAGATGTGGTCACTGGTGAAAAAATACCCTTGAAAGTCATTATTTTTTCCTACCTGTTCTTGAGTAAGGAGGGGAGAAACATTTACTGCCTTTTAATCCCTGGGAAGGTGAAAAGTAGTTTTCATAGTGTCATTTGCCATTTTGGCAAATTTTCCCTTGGATGAGATCCGCAGGTCCCATGATGCCTTCAGTGCACGGTGGCCTGAGAGCCGGAGACCTTCATGGAAGAGCTCATCAGGGCACCTCAAGAGGCTCTGCAGGTAATTTGCTTCAAGATGGAGCATGGAGTGCAACGCCGGATTTCAACCATGTCTTACAGGGCAACTCAAACCATTTCCAGCTCCTCTCCTGGGCACAGTAGGAAGGAACGCTAAACATCTCACTACAAGGGTTTTGATGGCCCAGATATGGAGTGCCCCACAGGTAGATGGAAAGATGTGTCCAATGCTTGAACCACTAGAAAAATGATGGACTTTCTTGGGGATGGTCACTGGGTGGGAGCTTCCAGAGATACTCAAACTGTTGTTTCAAAAAGCAAGTCAGTTCATTTACTTACTATAACTAGGATTTCTACTGACTACTTTCATTATAGGAATACAACTTAGGATAACTGGCATCTGAGAGTCACTGGCATTCAAGGTGAGAAGAGGCATCTTATCTTGAGATACATTTGGATGTATGGGTGACACAGCAGGGCTGAGGGCTCAGTATTTTTACTTCCTATCTGGGTGTGGGTAAAATTCTCCAAAGAGCTTTACGTCTAGAACCTTCCAAAGAAGCATGTTTTGAACACTTACATTCCTATATGTCTCCAAAGTTTATGAACTTCCCACTTTGGATGCCTCTCTAACTGAATTTGTGTTGGATTTAGCATCGACTGTGCTTGTCACAATAGATGCCTTACTGATGTAAGCTCACTGATGCCCACAACTGTCTAGACTAAGAATGAAGTAAATAGATGTTTCAAGTATGTGACAAAATAAAAAACTGATGCAGTCACTTTAGGTGACCTGTCTGAAGCCATGCAGCAAGGGGCACACCGAAACTCAAACTCAGGTCACACTTACTTCCACACTCTTCAGTGCTACATCATTGTGCCTTATTCTAAATCTATGTTAATGACTAGAACCATTCTACAAGTAACTATAGAAATCTTCAATGTACTTGTTAAATTCTGGAACTTAGAGGTTAAGTCTACCTCTTTCTCTTTAAAAATTTTGATCTTCCAGTTCTTCTTCTATTTATATATTTTTGTGTATTTTCAAATTTGGTCTCAAGAATGTTTTATTTTTATTCATTTTGCTTTTATTAATTAATTTTTAAATGTTATTTTATTGTAAAGATGCTGCACAGAGGGGCTATAGTTACATGAGTAAGGCGATAAATACGTTACAGTTACATGTGTAAGGCGATAAATACGTTACAGTTACACGAGTAAGGCGATGAGTACATTACTTGTCGAGCATTGTTACCCCTTCCCATCCTTGTTGTTGTCCCACTATCCCTTCCCTCCCCCACCTCCCCCACTCCTCCCCACCCCACCCCCAAAGTTGTAAAGTTTGTATACTGTCCTGTGGGTATCCCTGTTGCAGTGGGTCATCCTGTGTCCTTGTTTCACTGTTTTGTTGTTCCCCTTCCCCTCCTTAGATTAGGCAAATGTACATACAAGATGCAGGGTACCAAAATCAAGTACAGTGACATCAGGGGCCTACCATAGGAGGAAGAACATACAAAGGAAACAAAAATAAATAAATTTTTAAGTGATAAAGGCATTTAATGAGTTATCCATGTAATAAGTTTTAAATGCACATTATAATATTGTTAATTACAGGTGCAGTGTTTTAAAACTGTGACCTCTAAATTTATTCATCCAGTATAGCTGAAACTTCATAACTGGTTAAATAGTAAGTGCTGTTTCCATCGCCCTCCCAACCCTAAAAGCCACCCTCTTAAGTTGTGTTGCTGTGAGTTTGGCTGTTTTAGACATTTGTATATGTGAACCATGCCTTATTGTCCTTCTGTGAGTAGTTTGTTTCATTTAATATAATGCCTTCTAGGTTAATCCGTGTTGATGCACACAGCAGGATTTCTTTGAGAACTAAATACTATAGTACTATAGATAGATAGATAGATGTCACATCTGTCTCCATTTATCATTGGTGGACATTTGGAGTATTTCCACATCAGGACTATTGTTAGAGCAGTACTGCAATGAACATAGAACAGCAGATACCACTTTGAGATCTTGATTTCAGTTTTTCTGGTAAACCTCCAGAATTGCTGGATCATAGGGTAATTCTATTCTTAATGTTTTGAGGCAAATGGGTACTGATTTCACCAACAGTGTATAAGAGTTCCACATTCTTACCACCTGTTATATTTTGTTTTTATTCTAAGACAATTATCCTAATAAATGTGAGTTAATAACTGTGGTTTAGATTTGATGATATGATCATGGTATGATCAAATATGTTGATCATATCATGGTGTCTACTGTAACTTTCTTGGAGAAATGTAAATTCAAACTCTTTTCCCAGTTTTTAATTGGGCTATGTGATCCCTTGCTATTGACTTGTAATAGTTTCCTATATATTTTTATATTAATAAAATTCAGATTTTGATACAGATTTTGCTAGTATTTCCTGTCATTTGATAAAGTTGCCTTCTAATTTTGATAAAATTCCATTTACTTCTCTTTGTGTTTGTTACATGTGTCTTGGGTGCAGTATCCAAGAAATCATTGCCAAATTCACGGTTAAAAAGCTGTCCTCTGCTGTTTTATCCTAGAAATTTTATACTTTCTAGTCTTACATTTACATCCTTAATATATTTCACATGTGGTTTAAGAGGATAATCTAATTCTCTGGCATGTAGATATCTAGTCTTAAAAGCGCCACTTATCAAAGAGATTATCCAACCCTCATTGTATCTTGGCACCTTTGTCAAAGACCAGTTAATTAGAGATGTATGAGGTTTATTTCTAGGTTCTCTGTTCTGTTTGTTGGTTTTTATATCTGTTTGCATGCTCACAGACTACTGTTTTAATTACTGTACCTTTAGAATATATTTTGAAATCAGAAAGTGGGAAGAGTCCTCCAAATTTTTGTCTTTTTAAAAGAATTATTTCAAATTAGGGATCTTTGTAGTTTTCTATATGCATTTTAGTATTTTATATTTTTTATAAAAAATGTTGCTGAATTGGTATTGGTGGAAGTTGTAGAATGCCTGCCTACAAGGTACCAGGTCTTGAGTTTGCTCAAACTTCAGTGCTGCTAAAAACTACCACTGAGATTCAATAAAAATCACATTGAATCTGTAGTTTGATTTTAACACTATTATCTTTTCCAGTCTAAAGCATAGATATCTTTCCATTTACTTGGGCTCTTTTAATTTCTTCCTGTCTTAGATTTTAGTAGCTAGATCTTTCGATTCCTTGGTTAAATTGCTTCTTTTTATTGATACTGTAAATAAGATTGCTTTCTTAATTTCCTTTTTGAATTATTGTAACTGCATAGAAACATAAGTTATTTTGTACCTCGATTTTGTATCCAATAATTTTAATGAATTTATTTATTAGTCCTTCAGACTTTGGGGGGATTTTCTGCATACAGTATTAGGTCATTTGTAAACAAAGATAATTTTACTTTTTCTTGTCTCATTGTTCTAGTTATAACTTCCAGATCTTGTTGAATAGAAGTTAAGAGAAAACATTCTTACTTTGCTCCTAATCTTAGAGGGAAAGCTTTCAGAACTTTTTCATTGAATTGTACAATGTTACCTCTGGACTTTCCATATATGATCTTTTTATTTATAGTAACAGCTTTGCTGAGAGAGGCTTAGCAGATAAAATTGTACATAAGACATGCAGATTAGCTAATTGACATATAGTATGTGATCTTCAATACATTGAGAAAAATTTCCTTCTATTTCTAGCTTCCTGGGATTTTTAATCACTAAAGGCTATTATTCAGATAATGAGATGATCATATGAATTTACAGTTCACTTTTTTGAGTGTGTTTTATTGCACTAATTGATAACCATTCTTATGTCCCAGGAATAAATCAGCCCTGCTCATGATGTCTGATACTTTTTTAGCTATTGAGTTTGGTTCGCAGCCTTTTACTGAAGTAAAACTAGCATTCACTGGCTGTTGCATCTATGTTTAGTGGGGATATTGGCCTGGGTTTTTTTTTTAATTGTGAAAATACTGTACAGAGGGGTTACAATTACATGGGCAAGGTAATGAGTACATTTCTTATCAAACATTGTTGCCTCCTCCTTTGTTTCCCCTTCCCATCCCCTTCCCATCCTCCACTCCACCTCCCCCAAAATGCGCCAAAGTTGTAAAGTTCATTTTTCAACATAATGTCTTGTACATCTCATTGTGGCCTGGGTTTTTGTTTTTATTGTTTCGTAGTGTTTTAACTTTGGTAACACTGACCACATGAGATGAGTTTGGAAACCATTCCTCCTTTTATTTTTGGCAGAAGTTAAGAATCATTACTAATTTTTCTTTAAATGTTGATAGAATTCACTAATGAAATTGTCTAGTCCTGGGCTTTTCTTTGTGAATGCTTATTATTATTATTATTTATTCAAACTTCCATTCATGGGGCTGGGAAGGTGGATCAGTGGTAGAGTGCTTGCCTAGCATGCATGAGGCCCATGAGGCCCTGGGTTCGATTCCTCAGCACCACATAAGCAGAAAAAGCCAGAAGTGGTGCTATGGCTCAAGTGGTAGAGCATTAGCCTTGAGCTGAAGAGCTGAGGGACAGCACCCAGGCCCAGAGCTGAGGGACATCACCTAGACCCAGAGTTCAGGCCTCACGACTGACCAAAAACAAACAAACAAAACAAAACAAAAACTTCCATTCATGATCATGTTTAGATTTTCTCATTATAGTTCAATTATGGTAGGTGGTATGTTTCTAAGAATTTAATCCACTATTTTTCAATTTGATGACATGATAGAGTTCATGATAGCCAGACATTTCTTTTTTTCTATGGCATCAGTTGTATTTTTTCTCACTTGTTCCAGAAATTATTTATTAAAGTCTTCATTTGCTTAGTTAATATAGCTGAGAGTTTCTCAAATGCCTTTTCAGAAAACTATTGGTTTCATTCATAGTTTTTTCCTTGTCTTTTTATTCTCTACTTCAATTATTTCTGCTGTAATCTTTGTTATTTCCTTCCTTCTGCCAACTTTGAGCTTGGTTTGTCAGAGACTTCAATACTCTACTTTCAATAATGGATAGAATATCCAGACAGAAACTCAATAAGGAAACAGCAGACTTAAGCAACAACTACAGATCAAATGGCCCTAACAGACACACAGAACATTCAATTTTACCCTTTCTTCTATGTTTACATTCTCCTCAAATTCTTAGACGGGATAGGAGAAATCAAAAGTGTTTTCATCCTTTAAAACTTATGTAACACCTTTCCTAGACCTGCCATAACAAAATACCACAGACTGGCAGCATAAATAATACAATTTATTTTCTTACAATTCTGGAGGACAGAAGAAAATCAAGAAATAGATGGCCACTATGTTACTGTATCCTCACCTGACCCTTTTTCTAGGTTCACTATTAATATATCTCTCTCCCTCATAAACACACTGGTTACATTAGATTAGAACTCTACTTTTAAGATCTTATCTAACCCCAATTGCCTCCTTAAAGGTCCTGTTTTTTTTAATACAGTCATATTTTTAGGTATGTTGGTATTCAACTTCAACATATGAATTTTGGTGAGAAATTCAATT
The DNA here is from genome assembly GCF_000151885.1 of Dipodomys ordii. NCBI lineage: Eukaryota > Metazoa > Chordata > Mammalia > Rodentia > Heteromyidae > Dipodomys > Dipodomys ordii. Next base: position 17,906,385 of record NW_012267236.1, read on the forward strand.
GTAGCATCCTTTATATTTAAAAAATCAACTGTAAAAGATGGGAACGTTAAAAAGACATTATTTTCATTCTCTTGGAGCACAGAGGCCAGAGGACGACTCCTTAAGAAGAGGAGGAAGGGTGAATGAGTTTAGACTTCAGAGGAGGGTCAGCCTATCATATCTAACAATAGTGCAGGAAGGCTTCTGGAATGAAGCAATGTGTGGGAGAAAAGATGCTTATGCATTTCTAGAAATTCAGAGACAATGTCCTGGTAAAATTAAATAAATATAAGGTGTTAGTTCTTAATCCCATGCAATTCCACGAGCATCTTCTGCAAGTTCCTGAGTTGAAGGATGAAAATGCCGTTACCCTTGAGTTGTCTATGTTCAGGGAAATGATAGAGTGAGTCAAGGATTGATGATGCATTAGACAAACAGGGAAGTTTATAGCACAGACCGGAAATTTGTATTGGAATTGCAGGGAGCAGCTCTGCCTCAACAGGCAGTACTTATTCTTCAGGGCTCAATGGTGGGTTCAAGACGCTGCATGTACTTAGGGTTTACTCCATTCTCAGTCTCCCAGAAGCTCCCCCTTTAGAAGCCAGTTTATCCATGGAGTTTTGATCAAATGCTAGGCTTCCATCCACTGTTCAGTTTACTTATTGCTTATATTTTAAGGTTCACATAGCATGACCTTTTCTTTCATATTCTACTACTTGTAACATTCAGCCTGCCTGCGTGATGCCTTTCAGAAACCATGAATGCTAATCAGAGATTGAATTTCAGCCACAACAGATTTGACCTCACGACGTCTAAATCCTGACAAGGTTTGGAACTAGAATGCAAGCCCATTGTCCCCAATGTTCTCTGTAATTTCCATTAATTGCTCTAATCTGCTGGCTCTTCTTTCTGCTTGTGTGCCCTTTAGAAGACAATCATTGATACATTAATTACAGCTTTCATCGGGAGGTTTGAGCATTTCTAAACATTTATTTGGCTGTCATGCCAAACTGGGGGATAATTACATACAAAAGGATCATGCTGGGTTAGATACTGAGATGGGGTTTTCAAATATTCTTCCTCCAGTAATAAATAGCCCAAGTGGCCACCCAGGCATCTCATCACTCTGTGCAGCTTCAACGAGTCCATTTTCTGGTTAGTGATAACACAGGATAATAGATGGTACTTTGAGAGGTAACCTTCAAGCTCAATGGCTAAGACATACATTCTGTTCCGGAGGTAGAGCAGGTGAGAGTCTTGAAGAAATGCTAAAGCGTATCAGTGGCTGGGAAAGCAACACGTCTTTATTATTGCACAGTAAATTCCAGAAGGACCTGTCCTGCCAATGTGGGCTGATGGGACCATCGCATAGACTGCATGGATGGCTCAGTTGCCTTCCTATAGGTAATGCCTCCATGGGGCTGCTGCCCTAGCAGAGATCTGGAGTGCTCTCTGGGGCCTTCACTGTTTGCCAGGAAGGGGCTGTTTGTAAACTCCTTTTCACCCAGGGAGACCCAGGCTTCTCCCTCTTCCCTTCACAATAGTATATGTTTTTGCAGATCCCATGAGTTAACACCTCTTGAAGATACATTGCCCTCCCTTGTGAAACTGTGGTTGGAGAAGTGCAAACTGAAGACTTTGGTGATACATTTAAGAAGAAATTTGGAAGGATAATGGTTCCCATAAATAAACCATGAGATTGTTTCCCCCTGGATTATCACCCACAGAGCTGGAAGGCAACCTTCTAGACAGGCTGAGCTTCCATGAAGAGCCAGTTGTGTGAGTGTTTTTTTGTTTTGTTTTTTTAACCACTTATGAGTTGCATTCAGGCAGAAATTTCCACTAGATGGGTTAATGGAGCACAGGAGACCACCACTGTGAGTAAAGACCTTGGAGACTTTAGCCAAAATGGGCGCTTCTTCTGCTAACACAGAGCCATGTTCCAATGCCACAACATCTATTAATATAGATAACAACTTCCATTTAAAATGACTCCTTACTGAGCCCTTTCAAGGTGCCCATCATTAGATCAGGGTGTTTATGCATACAATTTAATTTAATCTTCATAGCAGCTTTGAAAATTAGTTATAAGAACCATAAAATGTCATTTTGTTTGAAGTTCATTCAGTGAATAAGAAAAATCCATCTTTAGCTGGGAGCTTGTTGGTGGCTCACACCTGTAATCCTAACAACTCAGGAGCCTGAGATCTGAGGATTATGGTTCAAAGCCAGCCCAGGCAGGAAAATCTGTCAGACTATCTCCAGTTAACCACCAGAAAACCAGAAGTGGTGCTGTGGCTCAAAGTGGTAGAGTGTTAGCCTTGAGGCAAAATGCTCAGGGACAATACCCAGGCCCTGAGTTCAAGCCCTACAACTGATAACAACAACAACAACAACAACAACAAAAGAATAATCCAAGCTGAATACCAAAATGCTTCCCAGGTAATACCAAATAGTTCAAATGGAAGTGTGGATCAGTGTGTGAGTGTGAATGTGGGTGTGAATGTGTGTACATATGGAAAGATCAGTGTTTTATGTCAGGAAAGTGAGTTGTCTCTCTGTTCCAGTTTTATCTTCTCATCTGGAGCTTTGGCTCACTGTGTTCAGCCGTCCTTGAAAAAGAGATCTTATGGTTTTTATTTGTTTTTGTTTTGTTTCAGCTTTTAAATTTCTGTAAAATGGAAACATTTTGATTTTTTCTAGTTGTTACAGAATAAATGAGATCATTTTTGTCACTTTTTTCTCCTTTTGGGGGGAAGGGTTAGTATTGGGGCTTGAAGTTAGGCCCTTGTGCTTGCCAGGCAGGGACTCTTATCACAGAGTCATATCTCCAGTCCTTTACCTCTATCTATTGATCTTTACCTCTATCTTTCTATCTATATCTATCTACCTGTCTATCCACTTATCTATCTACTATCTATTAACATATTTGCAATAGGGCCTTCCTTCCTGATCAGAATCATGTATGATTTGCCTTTCTGGCTTCCCTTCAAAGCTACAAGGACAATTGTGAACCACATTACTCATCTCTTGGTGGAAAATGAGTACACTATGTATATGCCCTCATTGGCTTCAAACCATTATCCTCCTGATCTCAGCTTCTCAAGTAGCTGGAATTACAGCTGTGAGCCATTAACACCTGGATACAGTTATACTTTATGAGTGCAATTCTGTGAGCTTTGATTATTGGGGAGTTGGAGAAATATGGCCTGTATCTTCCTTCTCTTTCTTGTCACTAAGGCCGTGTTCAGAATGATCAAATTTAGTCCTTCAAGGACCTTTAAAGTAAGGATTAGGACAATTTCACCAAATTGTATGGTTGAGAACACTGAAGCAACAATATTTGGCCCATCAACCATGAGAACATCCAGAGGTGGGATTTCTGACTGGAAGTCCCATCTTTCTCCCATTCTGTCAGCTAGCTTAGTTGAGTATATTCTCTCACCTGCCTTACTGTCTTGTAAGGCTATGCTAAGCCTCCATGAGCCAGATGGACAGAGCTGGGCCCTGCATGTGCCCCGCTTGTTAGTGAGGACTGAGAGGATCAGAAGAGGAATAAACTAGCACATCTGGGGTTGTGTTCTCCCTTGATTCAATAAATTACAGTTTTCCTACAGACAGCTCAGCATAGTCCTTAGAGGTCATTAAGTCAAGAGCTCTTCCCACGCTGCTCCAAGAGAAATTTCATGACACTTGAGCGGCATGTGGCTACAGGGGTGAAGAGTTGCCTCAGAGAATGGAAGGTGTTCTGAGATATGATCAGGAGAGAGACTTTCAACACAAATCGGTACCTCTTATGTCCCACTCTGCTATTTCAAAGCAAGCTTACCCATCTCATTCCATTTTTATACTTGTGGGTTTAATTATCTCCGTTTTGTTAACTATAGAATAGAGCTTTATCTGCCTTAGGTGTTTTATCCAATGTCACTCAGCAGTTGGTGATGTGAGATCCAAATGAACTTAGCCTAGATACATCATTTGTTCCATATGCTAATGACCAGCTTTCTAAATAGAGAAAATCTGAAAAAGGAATACTTCCTTCCCTATTAATATTAGCTAATGATTAAAAACACATCCTTTCCAGTAGACCAGCTCTTAATTACTGTCAAGCTCTCCTTAATGTTAAGGTGGATTCGCCATTCTCATCCTCATTTAGGCTAGCAGAGCTTCAGAGAATATGTTTGCAGCCTGCTTCCTCTTTTCTTTCAGGCCAACATCTTGATTTATTCAGTGTGTTCTCAGAAGGGCCCATCCTGCTCCTACTGCTCTCCTTTGGTTGTGGTATGGAAGGTGGGTTTGAATCAGATAAGGACACATACAGCTGGCCCCGTGGGCTCTAGATGAGGCAGGGTTTGGAAAGGATACATCTTTCTTTTGCACACAAATCCGTGTGCAGGCAAGATGCATTGCTGTGTGGGGATTATGTTACCTTTAGTGGGTAAATTCTGTGAGGGGAATTGGCTGTGTGTGTGTGTGTGTGTGTGTGTGTGTGTGTGTGTGTGTGTATGCCAGCAATGGGGCTCTGTTCCTTAGCTCTTTTTTTTTTGCTCAAGGATCACACTTGAGTCATAGTTCTACTTCAGCTTTTTGTGGTTAATTGTTGAAAAGAATCTTTCAGACTTTCTTTCCTGGGCTGGCTTTGAACCATGGTCCTCAGCTCTTAGCCTCCTGAGTAGTTAGGATTATAAGCATGAGTCGCTGTTGCCCAGTGAAGTGTTGCATCATTCCTTCTCTCCTGCCCTGATCCATGCCTCGGAGCCTCATCATCAACAGGGAAAATCTTCTGAATGTCAAATACAGAGTTTGAGGCCGGGTCTTAAAGCAATGCGAGAGAATAACTGTTGCCTTAATGGCAACAATTTGCCTACATTTGTGGCACACATTTGAATTTGGAAGTTAATTCCACAGCCCTCATCTCATAGTGATTCTGTCCCTTCAGTCATATAGCAGTGAAATTGGCGCTGACCCCACTCTGGTGACAGATTGTGCAAGGACCAGGGTTCAGAAAAATAAGGGGAGGGCTTGAAACAGAGGTAGGATTGAAAGCTTATGAGACATGGCAATTTCAAGGCCAGGGAGAAGAAAGCAGAGTGCTCAGACAAATGCTAGAAGCAGAGATGCTTAAGATGGTGTTTTAATCAGGGCTTTATAAATAGGGATTTTAAAGAGAATGAGAAAAAGGTTTGGTGGGAAACCTAACAGATCTAATAGTTCTTTAACTCAGATGCTGGCCTTTGAAGTCTGCCTTTGTGTCCCCTGGTCTGGGCTAGATGATTCCACAGATAGTCCAGCAGTGGAAGGGATAACAGTTTAAGGATATTTGCCACATTTTGCAGATGTCTAGTCATTTGTGAAATTAATTGTAAGTAGATGCAAGATTTAATATTGGCTCTCTGATGTGTACTACTCCTGTACTTTCTGTTACTCTCTTATACGCCCACCCCCAAGAACTTTGTTTTTTCCCCATGTATTACCTGGAGCAGAATAAACTGGTTAGGTATTACTTGCTTTATGTTGCCACAGAGCTGAAATCCTATGTTCTATACATGTCTTAGTTATATAACAGCTGCCTCTCCTCTCTTTCTCTCTCTCTGGCTACATATAAATATCTCTATCATCTATCTGTCTGTCTATCTATCTGAAGAACTATGTTTATGAATCAACAAACAAGATTTGGGACATTCCCTAGGAAGTCTGCAATGGAGATATGGGACTGGTAACCTTGACAATGAAGCATTATGCATCCCTGTTAGAGAACCTTTCAGCTTACCTGACCACAGTATATTTAATATTTGTCTACTGGATGGCTGCTGTGTCTTTTTCATTGAGAGGAGGTAAGTAAAGCTGCTTTCTCTGTTGCTTCTTGGTCTGGAAGTTGGACTCAGAACAAAGAGGAGTTGTTCTTTTCACTTCTGTTTCCTCCTGCAACCTCTAATTGGTCTGACTGACCAAAAGCAGCTCCTTGTTAAAAATTAGACCCTGAAATTGTTCCAGGGCTGCCTGTAGAGGAAAGGATTCCGAACCTCTTGTGTTCCTTTTTACTTCAGAGGACCCAGTTTTTTTTTTTTTTTTGTCGGTCATGGGGTCTGAACTCTGGGCCTGGCCACTGTCCCTCAGCTCTTCAGTTCAAGGCTAGTGCTCTATGAACTTGAGCCACAGTGTCACTTCCAGCTTTTTCTGCTTATGTGGTGTTGAGGAATTGAATCCAGGGCCTCATGCATGCAAGGCAAGCACTCTACCACTGAACCACCTTCCCAGCCCATGAGGGCAGTTTTGTGTTTCTTCTTTCATGGAAATTAAGCAACAAAGTCTCTGTAAATTATAGACTCTTAGAGAACTTCCTGATTACTTCCTCATTTTGTGGTTAAACTGAGAACCACAGAAGGAAAGGGACTTGTTCAAAGTCAAATGTGATGTAAGGGTAGCACATGACCAAGGCCTTGCAGGAGAGCAGAAGGAAGAAAGAGCACTGATATTTAGGGGATAGTAGAGCAAGTTGTCATGGATAAGACCTCATTTTACCTGGCCTCTGAACACTTTGATAGAATAAGAAAGAATGTTTCGAGAAAGATGCGTGCATGGTTGAGGTGTGGCTCGGTTGGTAGAGCTCCAGTAGATGAGCAAAGCATCAGTTATTGAGTTCAGGTCCTATTCTTACAACAAAGGGAAAGGAAAGGAAAGAAAGATGAATGCATGACAAAAGAAGTCTAGGTTTGATGCCAGTCACTGATTGATAGACGTTCCATTGTAACATGCAGCTGAAATTGATATGTGATAAAATACCATACACAAACACATTTAACTACATCTCCTATTGAAGTTATTATCTAAGCCATGCAAGATGGCAGCTCGGTAACACCCTCCAGTGATCTTTCACCACAGATACACCATATTGAAGAACAGTTTTTGTACCTTTTGTACCCAACTACCTCCAGAAGAGGTAAAGAAATCAAAACTTGTGACACAGAGAATCTTTACATTAGTCTTGCCATAAAGATGTTGGTAGGTGTGGTTCAAGGCCAGCGTCCAGTGCTGGCAGTGGTACTGTGGCCAGGAGGGAGAGTACTGAGAGTAGTATGGCAACTGTGATCCCTGAACTATATTCTCTCGGCCATGTGGACTCCTTGACTAATGTTTCGGACCTTAGAAGTTGCATTGTAGCAACCTCCAAGAATCAAAAACTCCAATGACCAGTGGAGATCTAGCCCTTGGAGATCTCAAGCATTACTTCTGGGACTCATTAAAAGAGAAAACAAAAGCCAGGTGCTAGTAGCTCATGCCTGTAATCCTAGCTACTCAGGAGGCTGAGATCTGAGGACCACAATTTGAAGCCATTAAGGCAGGAAATAGCATGAGACTCTTATCTCCTTAACTACCAAAAAATTGAAGTTGAGCCATGGCTCAAGTGGTAGAGCTCTAGCCTTAAGCACAAAAGCTCAGGGGCAATTCCTTGAATTTAAGTCCCGGGACTGGCACAAACACACACACACACACACACACACACACACACACACCCAAAATCTATGAATGATGGACATGGAAAGATAAGTATAAAGTTAAGCTGTAATGTAATAGACAATATACTCAGTAAAATAATAGCAGAAAATGTCTCTAGTTTTGATCATCCAGGTGAAGTAGGCTTTTATGAAACCAAATAGATAAGATCAGAAAAGAACCTCTCAAGGCATTCTGAAGGCAAAACATTAAATATACAGAAGAAAGAAGGAATACTGAAAGCTCTAAGAGAGAAAGAACCAATAACATGTAATGAGAAGCCCATTTGAATAACAGCAAATTTCTCAGCAGAAACTCTAAAAAGGAAGGGGTGCATGGAGTGAGGCTTGAAAGACAGTAACTTCCATTCTAGAGTGTGATATCTAGAAAAGCTGTCCTTTAAAATGGAAGTGAAAACCTTCCATCATAACCAAAATCAAAGAAATTCATGACCAATAAATTTATGCTGCTGAAGATGCGTAAAAGAATCCTATACCCTGAATAGAAAGTTAACTACAATCATAAAAATATGGGAAAGAATGAGCCTAACTAGATGAATAGATAAATAAAGATTAGGAAAGAAGTAAATATCTCAGAAAACAAAATGACAGGAATTATCACACTCTTCAAAAATAACAATATATGCTAATGACCTCATTATTCTAATAAAATGACTTAAATAGTTCATTGGGTTAAAAGCACAAGGCCTATCCATTTGTTGTACACTAAAACTATTCATCACTGGTAAAAATAAACATAGTCTTCAAATAAAAAGGGTGAAAAATATTCCAAGCAAATGAAGCCTGAAAACACAGGAGAAGTTGTATTCATGCCTGACAAACCAGAATTAGTCAGAAGAGTTAAAAATGATCCCATTCTATTGATTAAAAGGAACAAATGATTCCATTCTGTTGATTAAAAGAAACAATCTATTAAGAAGACATAATTGTGAACATATATGCACCAAACGTTGGTCATCCAGTTTCATAAAACAAATGCTACTGGATATTAACGCACTGATGGATCTTAACACAATGATATGGACTGACTTCACTTCCTCATTCTAACCAAGACACATGTCATGCATATAAATATAGTCATAATACACATAATACACATACACATATGAAAATGGAACCATGTAACTTGAGAGCAGGATGGGATTGGGAGATATGGGGAGAATGATAGGAGGGGTGAAACTGATTAAGATAAATTCTACTCATAGTCTTACTTGTTGAAACCCCTTTTTACAATTACTTAAAATTAAAAAAAAACTTTCCATATTTAGTGTCACTGTTGATTAAATGGACTTAACAGGAATCTGAAGAATATTTCACCCAGTGGCTACAGAATACACATCCTTTTTTGCAGCTAATGAAACTTTTTCCAAACAGATCATGTTTATCATATAATGCAAATGGAAATAACCTCCTCTATTTTATCAGACTTTGATGGAATAGAACTAGAAATCACCAGAAAAAAGAAACTACAGAAAAGAACCAAATACATGGAGATTGCTACCAACATTACCCTGATACCAAAATTGGATAAAGACACAAGAAAAGAAAACTTATAGACCAATTTCCTATACAAGAGAAATAAGAGGTACAGGTAAGAGAGGGAATATTTGAATGATCTCTATTTTCAGGTGATATGATCTTAAACTCAAAAGACCTAAAAGTTCATCAAAATCTTCTAGATCTAATACATACTTTCAGCAAAGTAGTAGGATATAAAATAAACATTAGAAAGTAAGTTGCTTTTCCTTATATCAAGGATGAACAGGCTGACAGATAACTCAAGGAAACAATCCCATCCACAACAGATGAAAAAAAAAACACCTAATGAATAAAGGAATAAGCAACAGAATAGGTGAAACATTTCTGCAATGAAAATTGTCACACACTGAAAAAAGACACAGAAGACTACTCCAGATGCTGGAATCTCCTCTCATGTTCATATGTTTTCAGAGTTAATATTTCTAAAATGTCTATACTACTGAAAGCACTCGACAGATTCTTTACTGATAAATAAATAAATTTATGTGAAATTTATGAGGAAACGTAAAAGACACTGAACAGGCAAAGGAATTCCGAGCAAGAAGATCAATACCGAATAAATCACAATACCTGACTTCAAATTATACCATAGAACCATAGTATCAAAACTGCATGGTGCAGCTACAAAAATAGACCCATAAACTCAATAGAAAACTCAGAAATAAATCCACATAGCGATAGCCACCTAATTTAAAATTTTTTGTTATTGTAAAGATGCTGTACAGAAGGGTTCCAGTTACGAGTAAGGTAATGAGTACATTTCTTGTCCAGCATTGTTACCCTTTCCTTTGTGTTCTCCCACCTTCCCTCCCTCCTCCTCCCACTTCTCTCACTTCTACCCACCCCCACCCCTGCTGGAAGTTGTAAAGTTCATTTCCAATATACTGTCTTGCAGGTATCATTGTTGCAATGGGTCATCCTGTGGCCTTGTTTCCCTGTTGTCACTGTACTTGATTTTTGGTGCCCTGCATCTTGTATATACATTTGTCTAATTTGAGGAGTAGAAGAGGAATAACAAAATGCTGAAACAAGGACATAGCCATTTAATTTTTGACAAAAAGGCAAAAAACATATGTTGGAGAAAAGAGCCTCTTAAGAAATGGTTCTAGGACATCTGAGTATCCACATATAGAAGACTGAAAGTAGACTTTTATCTCTCACCTTATATAAAAATAAGTCCAAAATGAAATAAAAGAGAATAACCTCTAACCTTAACTTTGAAACTACCAGAGGGGGGAAAATAGGGAAAACACTTAGGCAGAGGCTTTTTGAATAGTCTCAATTTTACCCAGAAAGGAATAAGAATTGTCAAGTGGGGTTGTAATACATGAAAAAGCTTCTGTGTATCAAAGAAGAAAATCTTTGAAGAGACAGCCCATAAAATGGGAGAAATCTTGGCAATCTATATATTGGATTGAGAATTAATATCCAGAATAATAATCCAATTAACAGATGGTCAGATGAATTAAATAGACTGCTCTCAAAAGATGAATCAAATGGTCAATAAATACATGAAGAAATAGTCAGTCTTGCTAGCTACAAAGGAAATGCAAATCAAAATGACATTTAGATTCAATGGGAGCATAGAGGAGAAAGAGAGGGGGCTGGGCAGGGAACAATGACTCAAGTACATTCTTTCATGTATGAAAATAGAATAATGAAACCACTGTGTACTGTTTACAAAGGAAGGAGTTACGGATTTGATCAAATCATATTGTATGCATATAGGGAAATATTACAGTGTATCTCCTTTGTATAATTAATGTATGCTAATACAAACGTATCTATTAACCCAATTACAGTGGTGATAGAAGACTGTACCTTCCACTGTAATGCACTTGTCAGAAATGTGTATGAACAGCTTCTGACTGCTTATTCTGTGCTTTTCCTGAGATAGAGGTTCTGTTATATTCATAGAGAACAGGTCACACAGTCCGTTGGTGACAGCCGGTAAGTGATAGACAGGGATCCACCACCAGGCTGGTCTGACTCTGACCCCTGAGTCCTGGCCATGCTGTAGCAGTGTGTCTGCAGATTCTACACGTTTCACCAGGCAGATTCCCTCCACATAACTGCTCAGGTCCATGGTTATGTTGCTGGTCATGATGGACAATGTGTAGATGGGCTTGGAGACCAGCCAGCCAGATTAGAGACTCCTGTCTGAGGAGTCTTGGGCAGATGATGTGGTATATGTGCATTGTTCAGTGATCAAATAATCATGGAATGCATTCTCAATAATTCATTTATTCAACAAACACTTACTGAGACCCTGGTATTTGCAGGACTCGCGGCTGGGTTCTGGGCATATGGAGAAAATAGTCCAAATACACGCTCTGAGAGTTTGCTCTCAACCTCTGCCTTGCATCCAGCTCTTATTTTATCTTTACAACTCTGTGGATGGTAATAGGGCCTCAGGGCCTGAGTTACGGAACTTGTCCAAGCATTCGGGTTAAAGGTAGGAACCCTACTAGAACCCAGGCTCTACCTACGAAGTGGTGCCATCTGCTCATCTGTCCCATTGCCACCAGTCACATTTGTGCTCACTCTCCTCATCACACTGGCCTACCGCTTGGCTCTAGTTTCCTATGACGAAGTCTGACCCACCCCTGCTGCTGGGCCATCACTGCTTTGCTGCATCTTCACAGCTCTGATCCACCAGCCTAACCTCTGACCCGGGCTGAGTCATCTCATTTGCATTTCAGGTGCATCTTCTTATGCTTTGCTGCAGAGTTACTTGGTAGGAGCTGCTGGATAGATAGCACGTGAACACTATTCCCTTTTTTTTTTTTTTTTGGTCCATTCGTGGGGCCTGAACTCTGGGCCTGGGTGCTGTCCCTCAGCTCTTCAGCTCAAGGACCACTTCAGCCACAGCACCACTTCCAGGTTTTTCTTTTTCTTTCTTTCTTTTTTTTTTTTTGCTTATGTGGTGCTGAGGAATCAAACCCAGGGCCTCATGCATGCAAGGCAAGCACTCTACCACTGAGCCACCTTCCCAGCCCCCTCTTCCCTTTTAAAGCCAGGAAAGTTTGAATTTTGAAGTTCCATGGGTTTTGGATAAAGGATGTGGACCTATGGCAGAGATTGGATAAAGAACAGAATGTGATTTTTTTTTTTTTTAGGTATAAAAAAGTAATCAGAAGGTATCCACAGGCTGGTTCCAGAATACGATTGCTGGGCTGAAAGGAGGAACTTTATAGAAACCCTAAGTGATGGAAGAAAGCCAAGTTTTTGAATAATTCACAGACCACTGAGACCCAGAGAGGATGGAGGACTTGCCTGAGGCCATGCATCTAGTTTGAGTTACAGGTGGGCTAAAATCCAGGGCTTGAGCCTCCCAGATCAGCACCTGTAAGTTCCCTAGCTAAGTAACTTGGGCTGGACTGGGTTGTCTTTAGAAGCTAAGGGCGGACACCTGCAGCTGTGCATCTGAGCGTGGCAAGCACTCACAAATGAGGGCATGTTCTAGCTTTTGTCTGCCTCCCCAGGCGTCTATCTCCTGTCACCAGCTTGTTTCCCACCCTCCTTCCCCTTCCAGGAAGCAGCTGAAGCTGAGCCGCTTGGCTGTCCTGTACTCCTCGTGCTGGAGGAAGCAGACATGAGTCTCCATCATGACAGCGGTCCTTGGAGGAGCAGTCTTCACCGATCTGTCAGCCCCCGCTCCCCTGGGTTGGGAATTCAAGGCCATTTCAAAGACAAAATGATCATGGGGTTCTTGTTTTATGGGCCTGTGGTGCTGACACAGCAGAAGGCTGATACTCCTTAGAATCTCTGTAGTCAGCAAAGCCCGTACCTCCTTATCAGAGCTCACAGGGGCCATGCCTGGAGCCCAGGGGCCAACAACCCAGGTCTTGGAAGACAGGTGGCTGGCTCATGGTACAAGTGGCAGGCTGAAGCTGCAGGCATACTGTGCTCGGTGAATTAGGCTCAGAGATGCTCAGCTCCTGAGCAGTCACAGCTCTTCACCGATGGCTTCTTTGTCCCACAAGCAGCTCTGCCTCTGTCTCCGAAGCCTATTCATCTGGCCAACTCCTGCTCTGCTCCTCCGTGGAGATTCTTTTCAGGTGTCACTCCTCAGTCTTGTCCTCACTGGTTGGGTTGGGAGCTTCTCTGTCTCCCCCAGTTGCCCTTCTCTCTGCCACACAGTTTCAAAGTCCTAGACGATGGGCTCATGGAGGGACGGGCCGTGGCTGATCTGATGGAACTCTCATGATCAGGATAGTGTCTGAGCGGGGCAGGGTGCAGCGCTTGTCGAATGGGAGACCCAAGCAGGGCAGGGGACCAAGGTGTGTGAGAAGGAAGCGGATTGTCTCAGCAATAAAGGATTTGATGTCAGTGTGGATAGGGGTACAACCTGGGCCCTCAGTAGCAGTATCTCTTTTATGAGCTTCTGGATGGACCTGGGATGGACCAGCAGTTAGCTTCGATTTGAGACTGAGGCTGCAGATGGACCTCCGCAAGGGTGAGGAGCCAGTGGCCTGACAGGTAGCGCTTGATGCTTGCTTACTTCCTGCTGCTGGAAACAGACACAGTGTGGCATTTCTGTCTCTTGAGAGAAGGCCCAGGTGTTGGCTGATGGAAGAGGTGGGCATGTTCGGAGAGGATTTGAAAGACAGAATTGTTTTCCAACCAGGCTTGAGTGTGTGCATTGCCTAAGAGTCTGAGAGTGCATCTGTCTGGGATGGACTGGAAAGGGAACTGTGTCCAGGGCCTTGCTCGGCCTTCTTGCCACCTCTCTTCTCTGTCTGCCAACTGCTGGGTCATTTGACCCTGTCTCTGGCTCTAAGGCAATTGTTTCCACCAGTAGTTCTTGGTAATGTTCAGCTCCAACAGGACAGTGCAGGCTGGGTCTATCTTTGTCACTGCCTTAGCTTCAGTGCTGAGCAGAGTAAAACAAAGCCATTGGTATCTGTGGGAATATAGCTCTAAGGAGATCACAGAAAAAACACAGACTGCTCAGGATGCATAGAGTTCAGTGCTGCATTGTGGATGCTTGATTTATTTAGTTTTTCCATGCCACCCGACTTCTGCTAAAGTCATGCTGCCATTCCACAAATCTGAACATTTCATTTTATTACTTAAATTAAGCAAATTCTCTCACCTTGCTTTTGGGGCACATTTTCATTTTGCTCTGATTTCGCCTCCAAACCTGACCTATCAAGGCCCAGCAACCACTTTGGTGAATTTGCATGGATGCTCTTTTTACAAACATGGTTATTAGTTATGTTGACACCTGCTCATCACTTTCCAGATTCTAGTTCGAATCTGTAAAGAAAAAGTGTTAGCAACTATTTTTCTGAATAGGGCTCACTCAGACTGTCTTCTTCTGTACAACTCATTAAACCAATCTCAATATTAAAGTGACAAAATTAAAATAAATATAATAAAAAGAGGGCGACTTCCCATTTCCACACCGAAGCAGCCACTACTTCTAATTACAGAGGGGATTTTTATTTCTGTTCCCTTCAAGTCGCCTTCATTTTAATTGCTGAAGAGGCATAAAGAGTAAAGGAAAGTTTGGAATTTGTTGAGTGTAAGCAATAATCTTTTTAAATTGTATAATTACATGTGTACAGTTGTTTAAGGACATTTCATAGTGTTAGAGATAGGATAAGAGCTTTTAAAGTTTCTTAAACAAAGTTTTAAAATTTATGTGAATTGCATTAAAAATTCCAGTGAAGATGGGTTTGTAGCTCATTCAAACTAAGCCTCTAGAACTAAAATAAACATTAGCTGTAAAGACATTCTGAGTCCAGGAGGCAAAGAACCAACAAGGATGCATCCACCATCTTGCAATAAAAAAGAACCAGGATTGTTTTAAGTTCATGACTGCTTTTGGAATTATCAGAGGTCCCAATGTGAAAAATCTGTGGAGAGGCAGTGCCTACCTGTGAGAGAGAAGGTGTGAAACTGTAATCACCTGTGGGAGACCGTGGAGGGGAAGAGAGTGGGAGGAGGAGCTCTCAAACTGGTAAAGCCCAAATGTGTACCGCGCGGACAGAAAGGAAGCCCCCAAGGTTGCTGAACATGGGAAGTGCATATTCTTCCTTAGGCTTTTTCTACAAACCCTACCTGTGGGTCCCATCGTCTCTGTAAGGGAACTTATAGGAAAGATTGGAGTGCAGAATTGGGAAGAGGAACAGCAGCGTGTGGGGTAGAGGAGAAACTATGTCCTATCATCCTGTCTCTATGCAGGACTCACCGTGGCCTGGGGGTCACTGTGCTTGGCGCTGGCGACTGCTCCCTATGAAGCTGGAGCAAGGGATAGCTGTGGCTGGAAGAGGGAAAGAGCCATTTCTGAACCCCACAGAGAGGAAGGAGGTAGGTTAACCCATGAGGCCATGCTCTAGAGACTCAAGGGAAAGGCCTGACCTGAATTACATAGACGGAAAGTCCACATTCCACCAATCATCCCCAACAAGATTTCAGTGGCATCTACACAGAATCCTGTGTGGTGGAATTAGGAGAGGTACAAGAATATGGAAAGGGGGCTTTTTGAAACTGCACAAAGTGATAGACCAAAACAGATGAAATAGATAACATTGTTCTGGAAAACCCTAGGCACCTCGGTGTCTCGACACACGCTGTCTGTAGGAATTTGAAGCCTGTTATGTATTTAAGGCAACTAGCAATAGTGAGTTGCAAATCCAGCCTGGCACCTTGTTAGATGAATGCAAACCTTAAGGACCACTAAAGACCTATTTAAAAGGTCTGTCTCTATTTCAAGACACAAAGACTCTTAGTCTCTACTCACATATCACATCCCAATTTTAACAAAATAGCATAAAGTATAAAAATACAAGAAAAACACATTTCCAGAAACAGAACAATCATCAGAACAATCACTGATGCAGATACGGCACAGACTTAGGCGCTATCTGCCAGGAAATTTTAAATAACTAAAGTTAAAATCTGAAGGATCAGATAGTTTTTGTAGTAAATACTACTAAATATTTAAAGAATAAGTAAGACCGAAGCTTTATAAATTCTGCCTAAAAAAGTAGAAAATAGAATATTTCCAAAATAATTTTGTAAGTTTAGTATTGCCCAAATACCTATACCAAGGATACTATCAGAAAGTAGACTCTTAAAAGAGTAGAATAATCTACCAATCCATACCAGCAATCCTTAAGAAAACATGAATAAATCAAACTTATCAATAATAAAACATGACACATGAGCACCAAAAATGCTCCCCTGCATGCCATATTCATTGGTGCATTTAAAGCATTATCAAAATACAGATACAGACTTAAGTGGCACTCAACAGGTGAATGGATAAAGAAAAATTTACATATAGAGAAAATATTTGGCTATGAAAAAGATGCTGTGGTTTTCACCATTTGTGATAACACTGGTGAGACTTGTAGAAAACAAAAGCTGCTGCTTCATCCAGTCCATTTCCTACTGCAGTCACTTTAAAATTTCTTTGGACTTCTGGAAGAACATAATTCATTAATATATATCTTGTGAGCAATGGAAAAACTGCCACCCAGACAAGCAGACAATGTCTTCTTACCATCTTGAAGAGAATAGCCAAAAGCTATAGACCACCTACCAAAGACTGAGTTTATGGACAGCCAAGGCACACCCAGGACTTGAATTCTTTTAATCATGCATACTTCTCTTATCTTCTGCCCCCAATTCCCTCCATTTAACCTAAGACTGATTTTTGTGTTCCTGAACATGACTGACAATACACTGAAGTACTGTACTGAAGTGCCCTGTAATAAATCACTTTTCTCTATCTTTCACCATGGCTCTTTAGTTGGCATATGGAAGTGAATGGCAGAACCTAACATAGGACTCCTGGAGTTTGGGCCTACGGACTCAAAAACTGTTTCAAATAGCTACAGACAGATAAATGCTATGTTTCCATCTAGGAGTATTAAAGCCTTTCTTGCTACAAAATAAAGAATTATGAGGCAGGAGAAGTGGGAGCAGAGAAAAAGTTTATTTGAAAATAAGAATAAATCACCAGGGAAACTGAGGCAAGCCTCTTAGCTCTCAACTTGGACTACTGATTGGGAGGGCTGCCTTATGTTCTATGAGTTCCTGTCCATCTGATTCCCAGGGAATGAAAAGGAGGAGGAGGAGGAGGAGGAGGAGGAGGAGGAGGA
>NW_012267236.1:17923716-17945572 GCF_000151885.1 Dipodomys ordii
GAGGAGGAGGAGGAGGAGGAGGAGGAGGGAAAGAGTACAGACTTTTCTGTGTAAAAGAGTGAGAAATGGGATGCAGAAATTGGTAGCCCACCTGCAGTGCTCATGAGGTCCCTGTTTTATATCCCTTTCCAGTGAGTCTCAGCTGTGTCTCTTCTGCGAGAAGGCTTGATGTTTGGGCAGGGTTGGCAAAGATTCAGACTTCAGAGTGGCATTTCCAGAGGTTCATGGAAGTACCACACTGGAAAATCCTCTTAACCTTTCTGAGCTTCAGCATCCTTGATAAGTGGATAACACTGGGTTAAAAGTCACCTGTCCCATAGTCTTCTAACGAAGACTAACTGAGCTAATGCAAGTGAACCAGTGCAGGATGGAGCTAGTCTTGAAATGGACTCTCAAGAAACAACCCTTCTATTCTTTCCCCAACTGATGGGGACTAAAAAAATACACTAGAAATATCTTTCTGTGAGACTCATTAGTGGTTGGTTTCCAGTCTTTATGTGCAAACTTGGGAAGGCAAATTATGAGAGAAAACTAGGGTAGGAGCAGACAATTCTCTCTACTCTAGGATAATGTAATGAAACTCTTTGGAGCCAATCAAATCTCATCATGAACAGCATACCTCTTGTGGTTTGGAAAATTACTTTCTGTAAGCATGGGGAGCCTGAGTTCCTCTCTGTGCTTCCTTAGCATTTTGCTCAGATTTCAGTATTAGCTCTTCTCACACTGTTGTGCAATACATTATTTTTTTCTTGACTGTTGTATGTTGGGTTATGCGCATAGGAATATATATTGAATTTTTATCTTACAATACAATGCCTGATGCAGCACTGTGGTCAATTAGAGCTTTTCAGATGGGTCTGTCTAATTTTAATGCTTCAGGAAGATTAGAAAAATGCATGATCGAGATTCTGATACTTGTTGTGGGAGAAAATCATATTTAGAAATGGATCAATCTTTTGTTAATTGGGAAGAATGAGCTCTTTCCTTTAAAATCTGATTTCAATAGATCGTCCATTAGGGAGCTCCTATTAGCATATGACATTTCATTGTTTATGTGCTAGCCTTTTCCCAATTATGTTTGGTGTTAGCAAATGCATTTATGTTGCATTTCAAACAGAAAGCTAAATGCTCAATGCATTATCTTTATTTGGGAAGTATCATGCTGTCCTTTGGTAAAAAAATAATTGCCAGACCCAATAGAAGCATAAATGATAAGGTAAATCTTAACTTTTACAGTTTAGAAGAGGTGATGACAATAATCTCATTAAGCCCTCAAGAACTCTGTGAGGTAGAAGAAGAATATACAGGATCATACCCATCCTGCAGAAGGAAAAACTGAGTCTTCTGTAAGCAAAGTGACTTGCTGACCTGTGAATCAAGGCAAAAACCAAGTCCAATTCAGTTTGTCCCGTGTTTCCTGGACATCCAAGGAGAGACCTCTACCATTCCAGTTATTCTGTGAATTCCCAATTCTATTGTCTTCCAGCCCTTGTTAGTCTGCTTTGCTATAGATCATATTTATTTTTCTATGTTTTGAAAAACCTCATGAATACAGTTTTGCTATTCCTTCGTCTGAACGTGCAGTGTCAATAGGCTTGAATATAGCTGAAATAATTGGAGGGTGGGGGTTCTGAGCTGGGAGGGAAGTTATTGTTAAGTCAGCTGTCACCAATCCTTCGTCAGTGTGAGGGAACTCAGCCATGCAGAGAGCTTTCCCTCTCCCCTTACCTTCGAATCATGCAGCATCAGCACATTAACAGGCAATCTTACAGAATGCTAATTTTGTCATTGGGAGTCTAAATAATTGGAAACACAACTGGAGAATGAAAATTTACATAGTAGCAAAGGAGTTTTCTAGCCTAACCTTTGATTCGACATTTCTCAGTTTCTGCATCTGATGAACTTCGTTCGTTGATTCAGTGATTCATCCATCCTTTGATTCATTCACCATTCAGTTAATCAGTGTTCATTGTCCATCTGCTTTGTCCTGGGCATCAGCCACATACTGGGAACAAGAAGGTGAATAAAAGATAACAGACAGAAGAAGACACTACGCAGTTGTTGTGTTTAAATAATTCCAGGGAGCACAGGTGGGCCAGTACGGGGAGGGGTCAGAAGGCATTCTCTAGCTCAGGTAACTGAAGGAAGTGTGGAAGGGTGAGCTAGCCAGTAGAGGGCCACCAGGTCCTGGCAAAGCCAGATTTAGAATATAGGCCTTTTAGTTCCTGGAGAAGATCCTTCATAGTTGTGGGTTCCAGCAAGGACATTGTGGTGTTAAGGGCAGGAGGCTGAAGCTGGGCTTTTGAAGAGCCCGACTTCCCAAGCTGACCTTCGAGCCTGCAGGCCACAGAGAGTGACTGAAGGGCTTTTTAGCAGACTGTGATGTGCTCATTTCTGAGTTTTAAGAACTTATGTAAGGAGAGGAAAGGTGGGAGAATGCCATCATAATATTCAGGGTATGTGTGTGAAAATGGAACTAGGAGAATTGAGGGGCTGGCGGAGGCTGGGAGAGGTATGGGAGAATCATGGAAGACATTGATCAAGATGCAATTGGCATGTTGAAGTTGATCTCCTTTGTACAATTACTTAAAATGAAAAATAATAAAATAAGCTTATATGAGCAGCAGCTCAGACAGAAGAAGGCAGCAGGAGATGCTTCCTATGGTAGACAAAGTAGGCTGTGGACAGCTATGCAGTTAGATGTGGCAGGACCAGAAATTAGGTTAGGGGCCCCAAAGCACAGAGAGGTGATGCCCTCGTTTCTGCTACCCACAAAGGGTGTGGCCTTGAACAATGCACTTATTTTCTGGGAGACCCCAGCCCTTGTAAAACAACCCTCCTAGCGATCCCTACTTCTTGCTTCTCAGAGATGACTGGCAAGTAAGGACGATATGTCAAAAGCAGAGGGCTGCCAAATACGATTTGCTGTGATGATTTGAATAGGAGGTTGGAAAACTTGTGCTTGCTGCCGCTTGCCTGGCTTTTAAAGTCAGCTTTCCTTGGATTGCGGCCACACTCACTGATTCATACACAGCTCATGCTGGTCTCCATTAAACTATGGTAGAGTTGAGTCTCTGTATCAAAAAGCCATGTGCTCCTCAAAGTCTGAAATATTTGTTACTCAGCCCCCTTATGGAAGAAGTTTGCTTTCTGATGTCATTATTAATTGATATGTGAAGATTCTGCATGATGATCTGGATGTCTGTTCTCTCCCACCCTCAACCCTGCATCTTGCTTCCTTACTCTTGGGTGCAATGTCAGCTATGAGGAAGGGATTGTCCACTGCCCGCCACGGAAACACAAACAGAAGCGTCACCCAGGGCTGCCTCTGAATCCCTGCAGAAATCATTTTGCTCTTTTCTTTTCTGGTAGTAATTTTAATCTGATTGTTGGTCATTTCACTCATTTCCCAATTTCCTGGAGCAATTTTGTTTCCCTACTTCCTTTTCTCAGTAATTTTCTTTTTTTGCTATTCCAATTAACAACCTGTATAATAATAATAAATAGAAACCAAACTAAATTATGGTTATTATTGCTTCAGTATTCAGTTCCCGCCGGCACATGACATTGTCACTCCTTTGGTTCAAACCCGTTTGCATTTTCTAGCTCCAGGGATGGCAATTACACATTTATAGACAGAAAAGAACCGAGGAAAAGGCCACCTGCCTCCCAGGTTTGCCTCCTTCCTTGTTATTCCATTTCTTACAAAAGAAACCAATTTGAACTAAGTTTTTTTTTTTTTTAAATGTGAGGCCTCCAGCAATTCGGCTCTGTAAATATCAGGAGGATTTAGAAGTGGCATGTGCTATTAAATATTGTCTACATTTCAAGCAAATAGGGAAATATGCAAAGCCTAAGCACAAATCACTTGCAATTCTCACTTCACTTTCACTTGCTAAAAGAAAGTCTCTTCCATCACTCCCCCCCTCCCAAAATCAACATTGCAATGTGTGCTGAAAATGGCCCCAATGAGCCAGGCCTTATTTCCATTTGCTATCTGAGAGGGGAACCCCCCGTTCTTCCCCACCCCAAACATTCATATTAGCAGAGTTCTTGGAAGCAAGCTAGTGTCTCTCTCTCATTGTGCAGATGGTACAGTGGCCCACATGTGTCTGCTTCTTTTATTCATATGGAAACTACCATTGTATGACTGTTTGGGGGTGGGCAGAAGATTTCCTGCTCCTTCGGGACTCATTTGTTTTATTCTCCTGATGAAAGAACACTTAGCCTCACCCTGAGCTAATGACCAGGGCTAGATGTGCTTGTTTGCTTGTGAGCAGCAAGGCCATTTCTGTCTGGGTTGGCTTTGCTGGGGGCCCCAGATCTGCAGCCTGGTCCACTCTGTTTTCACTTTTCCGCAGACTCCTCCACAAGCTCCAGGGCCTATGATGATGTGTCTGACACATCGTCCCTTTGGGTCTTTAGCTGCTTCTGTTGCTCAGGTTTTATGGAAAAAGACACAAATGCCGAGAAACCATTGTGGGAAAACAAATTGCTCCTGCATCTCAGACTCGGCACAGTTGTCTGGCCTGCTCTGTGTCTTCAGATTCCCTCTATAGATGGACCCCAGAGATTCTCCTAGTACCTGACCGCTGCTCTAATGCCCAAGGAGATCCTTGACTTTCCTACTAGGAGACTCTGCTCTCCTTGCAGTTCCTCTCTGGTCTTACCCACATCTGGCCCCCATCAAGTGCCACTACAGGTGGGAGCCAGCAGTCCCTACAGTGCTGAGAGCTGCTGTTTGCCCAGGGAGCAGAGACTTTTAGCTCAATCTGTCCCAAAGAGAAATATTCACAGAGCATGGAAATACTAGAATACAGTGTTTGACCTTAGGCAAATCGGCTCCTCCTGAAGGACTGTGGTTAGGGGCTGACTCATTGAAGTCCAGACATTTATAGGTTGGATTGGAGGGGATTAAGTCTGCAAAGACTTAGACAGTACTGAAATGTAATGAACACAAACTGAGGAGTCTCATACTGAGTTTATTTCTCAGTATGGCAAGGACAACCTCAACCATCAGAAGGAGTGGGCAATAGAGATTGGGGCTGTCAGACCAACTGCCTAGAGATGACTGGTAAATGGCTGCAGCACTGAGATTTCTTCATAGACAGTGAAGTGGTGGATGAGGATTATAAAGGCAAATCCCTCAGTACCTGAGGCCTGGCTTTCCACAGGCTCTTGGCTAGCCAGCTGAGGGCTGGCCAGTTGGGCTGGCCAGCACTGAGCTGTATCTATTTGCTGAATCTTATAGCAGGAGGTTATTATCATCAGTTGTGTTTTCCTGGCTTAGATCAGTGGTCTGAAAAGTTTCTTCTGTCTCCAGATTCCAGAATATTCTACCTTGCACTCTCAGGACTTGGGTTTGGGGCGTTAGGCCATTCCCACATGATGGATATTCAGCAAAGACTTCTTTGATCACAACAAGTTAAAGATCTTCAGGGTAAATCCATCCATTTGTGAATTCAGGGTTTGTTTGGCTCAGGGAAAATCACTGTAACTTTATGAGGCTCAGTTTCCCCATCTGTAAGAATAACTCCCTTGTTGGACTGTGGTAGAATTGAGTGAGATAAAGGATGTGTGTGGTATATCCTAGGAACGTGGTTCATGCTGGAAATGTGAATGGCAGAAGAGACAGTGGAGGCCTCCTTTGGCTGCTAGAATCCCGTCCTATGCAGGTCCTTCAAGCCCTAGAGACCTTGTGAAGGCACCAAATAGGGTCAATACGGGGACAGCACTGAGTGATATATATCAGGCAGCATAATCCTTCCCTGATCTCTCTTTCACCACAGTCTCTGCTCTGTGGATCTGCCTTTCTCTCCAGAGACAGAGAAGATGGATCACCATCTTGACGATACATCAGTCACATCACTACTCGCCTGACCTGTAACAAGATTTAAGCTGTCATCTAATTTGTTTTCCATTAAGTGCAAACACTTCTCTACCTGCTCACCTTTAGCAGAGCTTGCAAAAGGAAGGGCCAAGAATGAAGTGAGGAGTTAGGGGATCCCTAGTCTCCAAGCTGCCCTCTCCCAGCCACAGGGGGTGTAGGGAGCTCTCTTTCTGGCCGTGGCTGGGACATCTTGTCAGGATGCCACACTGGGGTTGGGTAGGGGATGTCAGTGGGCATGGGGACTGGCGCTGAGCTCAGCCTCTGAGTTTCAGTGTGTTTGTTTAAAAATCACAGCATATTGGAAACCCCCCTCCGTGTGTCATTTTGCCCTGAAAGGCACTGGCTGGTGCATAAAGCACTAAGGAAGGGGACACCTTCCCCCCCTGGGCTCCTGGGCTCGGATTTGAAGTGATCAGCCTTTGGATTTCCAGGAGCCTTTAATCTTCTTTGACCCACACAGAGACACAGATTAGCCTGTGAGAAACTGGATGTAACTATTTCTTTCCATCCTTCCTGGACTTATTTCTATGGGGGATTTTGCTCATTGAGTTTCTAAGCTGAAGGCTCCTGAAAGGTTACTGGCTTGGGAAGCAGGATCTGGCTCCAGTGGTCCCCATGTCTCCTGGGTCACTCAGCCTCGACTGCAGCATCACCGAGAGCCCCCAACTTTGCCTTTGAAGATTGTACAACAGGTCTCTTTTTTAGTCCTCAGTGCAGCTTTGTGGACTGGGTACTGTGATTCCCATTTTACCCACTAGGAAACTAGGTTCAAATTGATGTGGGCCAGAATTAAGGTGTGTGTCCACATTTACATGTTGTGCTTGATTTCTGTTCTCATAAGAGGTTAGCCTCCACTACAGATCCTGATTCCCACTCTCTTCTGTGTAGGCAGGATTGTGCCAGGACCACAGGAAGGGAGTCGTTTACCACAAAGCCAAAGAAGGTACTGCTGCAGTTCCTTTTCCCTGTGCCCCCAGAAGTCTATGTAAAACCTACCAAGATACGGCACGTGGAATTGGTGAGGCCATTGACTCTTTCCACTCTAACTTCTTCCTTTATGCTAGGCCAGGTAGTAGGAAAGGACAGCGAGCCTTTCTGGGATTGGCCAAAGGAGAATGGGTATGGTGATACTCGCTCGGACACAGTAGGATGTATTCATGTGGGCTCAGTCACTTTGGGGGATAGTTAAGTGACAGATCCATGTCTTGGGGTACTTAGGGGCTTTTAGACACTTTCTGCAGTTTAATATTTGGTTTAATATTGTCATAAGGGCAAAAATGGAAGGTCTGGAAGTCATGTCGCGCTGCAGTGTTCCTTGTGACACCTGAGTCTGGCACCTGGGGATGGTATGAGGTGTTCAGAGCCAGAGCTGGTCTGTGGGGATTTCTAGACAGGGGACAGATGACACGCGAGGTGTCCCAGTTAGTGGCGTTCTTTCCTGCTGAGAATATGCCAATGACAAATGGGTACAATTAGAAGCCCACAACCCTCCTATTGTTTGATGGGAAGCATGAAAAATGAAAGGCTGTGGGAACTTGTGTTTGTGAGGTGCATGGAAGCTGAGAAAGCACCAGGCCACAGACTCAGGAAAGGGCTGTGGGCGCTCTTCTAGTTAGCAAGGGGCTGTTTTAAGTGTCTGAAAATCCACTACTAAAAATAAGTTTTAATCAATCACACTCAAGGAAAGACTGAGTTAATTTTTCACTGTTTCTATATGAATAGGGCACTCCAGGTCATTGTCGTGGGAGAAAGGCAAAGTGTAGAGGACACAGGATGTAGGAAAAAGATCAGCAAGTAGACAAAAATAAGATTCTGTCCTATCTAAGGTACTCTTCTACAATGTTACTTCCAATTTCAAGTAATTATCCATTTTACTTTACATCTTATATTTTAATGTTGCTATTTTTGTATTCTTTTTTCCAACAGCAATTGCCTTGAATGATAAAAAGTTTCAGTGTTCAGATAAAGGACATCCACCTCTGGCCAGAGGTGTAAACCATAGACTACTCTGAATGTGCTGGCAGGGGTGGTGCCAGGCCTTTGGATGGACACAGAATGCACACAGGATGAGGAGACACAGGGAAGAATTGACTCACCCTTCACTGGCGTGGAAGGAAGAGACAGGGTGTCTCACAGCGGTCTGGCTGTTGTTACCTTCTGAAGGGCCTTGAATGCAAACCAAGAGCAGCCTCCAGAAGTATTAGGGTTGGTGGAGAAAGGACTGTTCACCTTTAAGAGCCTCTTTGTGAATTCCAGAAAATTCCTGGTATCCCTGTCCCTTTGGTGTTGACTGTTGAAACATGAAGTGGACCCATTGTGCTTCTTCCCCATGCCCTCGTTCTGAATCCACTCAACTCCTATCTTGTTTAGAATCTTCCATTTGTTTCCAGACTGCAGGTTATCTTTCTGTCCATGCACCTAGCTGGACAGTTGGAAATGCCTTTATGGGATGTAGGCTTTGGGGTAACTCAGAACTCTTCTGTGAGACCACTCCTGCAACCACAACACAGGGGTGGGGAGTGCCCATGGAGTCACTGCCCTGACTTCCAAGTGTGCAATGGAGGAGAAGGAATTTGGTGAGCTGTGACTGAGGTGCTCTCTTCAGATTCTCTATCTGTAGGTCGAGTCCTCTGGGCTTCCCTGGAGTGGGTACAGCATTAATGACCCCAAGACCTTCTGTAGCTCATGCGTAGGGCAGGTATTCAGTAGTGATGTGGTGGAATGTGGCTCTGTTTCGACAGGCCTGGACTGTGATTTTATTTTGTCATATCTATGTGACCTTGAAGATTTTCTTAATTGCACAGGACTTTTGCTTGTAATGGAAGGAAAATTAATCCTTTGAACAGTTGAGGCAATTGGTGAAATCATAAGGCACAGTTAGTCTTGTAATGGAATTTGTACATGCTTATTAGGAACAATAAAGATGTATTTAATACTGCCTACGCTACCAGGATCTATGCATACAGGAGGCTGAACTCTGAGGATTGCTGTTTGAACCCAGCTCAGGCAGGAAAGCCTATGAGATTCAGTTTCCAATTAACCACCAAAGAAAAAACCAGAAGTGGAGCTGTGGCTCAAGTGGTAGAACACTAGCTTTGGGGGGACAACTCCCCCTGAAACACAGAAGATTGAATTAAAAATCTGTCCCATCAGTAAACCTAAGGTGTTAATATTATTAATAAGAAAAAGAACTGAACACTAGCCTTCTTATTCACTGTTGGTCGGAAGAATATGAATTGGATACATTTTTTTTCTCCCTTTCTTTTCTTTTGTGGGCTGTGTAAGCCCGGGGGGTGGGGAGGGGCAGTCTGACATGTAATCTCTGCCAGTAGATCTCCACTAGAGGATGTCTGGGGACATGGAAGATGGATGTGTTATTGGTATTTAGTGGGCAGAGGTGAAGGAGCTGCTAAATATCCTATGATGTACAGGACACCAGCCCCTCCCCTCTCCCCGCATGATGAAGAGTTAGCTGCCTTCACATGTCAGTAGTGCTAAGAACTCCTGCTGTAGAGCATGACATGCTAGAAGCTGTGTGCTTGACCATCAGAAACTCATAGGGGGCAAAGGTCAGAACAGGAGCTTGAGGATTATGTGTAAAGTATGCACACCGGACAGGGCTCCTCCCCTCCTTCATTGTCCTGGCAGAGAGAAGCATTCCCTGATCTCCCTTCTTGGTGGGGACATTTAGAAGAGAGGCCTTGGCTAAGGTCAGGCTGGGTGAAATGTTAGTATTATTAGGCCCTTATTATCTGGATTTACCCAGTTCAAACTTCTGCCAGTCATTCTTGTGCTTATGAAGCTCTATCACTTTCATTTTCAGCATTACTGTGGTCTACAGAATTCTAACTTAACCCATCCCTCTTCCCCTCCCCTCCCTTCTCTTTCCTGCCCCATCATAAGCTTTACGATCCTGGTCTGGCTATTAAAAAGTAGCCCCTGCTTTGTTCATGACTAAGTCCTTCCTGTGGTTCTTCGAGGAAAAAAAATGCTTAAAAAGATCAGCCTTCCCAGAAGATGATTTTCTGAAGACAACAGACAGCTGCTTAAATTAATTAAGAGCAGAAGCGGCATGCCAATGAGTTCCCTCTCTGCTGAGCTATGGAGCCTGTGAGTCTGAATTTTTTTTCCATGCTAAAAAGGTTGCTTTTCAGAACACTAAATTACTAACTTTTTTTTTTTTGAAGAATGGGTCTGTTGGATCAACATCCTTCTTGAATTCTCAGCTCTCATTTGAGACAACACTGTAAATAGTAGCCTTGGGAGTCTGAGTTGGAGGGAGCTCTCACAGCCTTCCCCCTTTCCCTCCCCGGTCCCTCCTTTTCTTTCTTATTTGTTAAATTCCATCAGGAGGGCACCAGGTACCTATTCCTTCAGGTAGTCTGTCTGTAATAGAGCAGGAATGGAAGGCAGGTTTGCTCTGTGCAGCTTTCTCCCTGACCGTAGCTCCGTGGCCTTTGTGGAGTCTTGGTTCTCTCTGGTCTTCAAAGGCAAGGTGGAAACAGCTGGCATTGGTTTCTTTCACTCTGTGGCATTCATTCCTAGGTGACCTGTGTGATCCCAAAGGCCTGCCTTCTCTGATTCCTTTCCTCAGTGACTCTGTTTTTCATCTCCTATCTGACAACCAGGGCTTCCTCACCTGAAGAAGAATATACTAGAATGCTGAATCAGGCTATTCTGACCAGACTGTGCTTCTCTTATACTCTTGATCACAGTGCATGTGAACGGACTTCCAAGGTCCTGTCATGGTTGCTTCGGATTCCTTTCTCTCTCTCAAGAGCCAAGCTTAGATTATTCTAGTTCAGCCTCTGTATTTTATCTCAATTTTTCTCCTTTGCCTATTCCAAGTGCTCTTATTTCTTTTGCTACTAACAAGCTTCATCTATAAAGTGAGCACAGGATGTGAGCTGGCCCGAAGGCAGAGTCTGTACCAGGTAGCCATTTACCTCTTATTTTGGCATAAGATTTACAACACAATTATGGTTCTAAGAATGGCGACACCTTTAAAGGTGGGCACTTGAATTAGAATTTGTAGCTAGACCCTCCCAATGGGACCTTGCTCCTTAGGCTAGGCTCACCTTTCTTAGAGAATTCTCTATAAGTATTAAAGGCAATATTTTAAAATAGCCAATTATTTTTATTAAGAATCTGTTTTTTTTGTGGCTGAGTAAAGACCAATATGCATTTACTTATTTGAAAAATATTCCCTGAACACATTCTCTATACCAGGCCTATAGATATGAACTTGATCAACCTGTATCCTCCGGAAACCCCTCACTAATGAGGAAATCATTCCACTCCATGTGATAGATATTATTTCAGGTGCTGAGAGTTTAGTAGTAAATAAAATAAGCTCTTTGATGTTGTAACTGTTACATTGTAGGGAAGGGAGAAAGAGATAGAGAGAGGTAATAGAGATAAAGAGACAGAGACAGAGATGACAAGCAAGCGTGAGTGCTAAACATGAGTAGGTGTGTAATAAAGAAAACATCCAGACACTAGTGCTCTAAAGAAAAGCCAGTATTGCGTATACTGTGTGATGTGATGGAGATTGGGATCCCTTTAGAGCAGTCGCTGACATGCTTGTGGCTACAATGCTAAGAAGGAGAGAGCAGAGCACATAATCACTCAGTGGAAGGGAGCTGCAGATGAGGAAAGCTGTGAAGGTCCCAAAGGAGCTGGAACTGGTCCCAGAGCCCACAAAGGTGTGTCTTAGAAAACAAGGTGATGTCTGAGGAACACAGTGTGCTAACATAGTGAATAATGTTTAAGCATGAAATTAATGTTAACAAAATAATGTCAGCATTATCCGTAATATCAGCAAACTCAAGGAGAAAACCTGCATGGTGGTAAAAGCTAGCAGGGTCTCTGAAGCCAGCGTATGTGATCAGATCAACGAGGGTAAAACCACTCAAAAGTGTCAAGCATGCAGTGGCCAGCATCCAATTTATGTTTTACAAAGATAAAGATGCCCTATCTTTAGCGGGTTTGGATACTAAAGTTGTTTTGGCTTCACAAAAATGCATTTCTAAACATTTTAGAAAAAGAGCTTTCAAGTGTTTTCATTTGTCACAACCAGCTGGAGAGAAAAAATAAATAAATAAACAACAAACAAACAAAAATAAAGAACACAGAGATCCAGATTGCTAAAGTATGGCATCTGAGCCTCTGATCCTTATTCATACCAAAGTTTGAAATCACTGGGTCAGAAAGCAGTGCAATTATCTATTATTTAAAGGTTGGATGAAGTGCTATTGTGAGCACTTCATCTCCTGATTACTTGTTCCATTGCTAGTCCTTTAATTATTCTTCCAGTCTCTTCTCCGGCAATCTGTCTATTCAACACAAGCAGAAAACACCTGCATTCCTGAATATAAATGCAAGTTACCCAATATCAGTCAATAGCTTCCAAAATACCCAAAGAATGATAGGCAATGAAAAGACAGAGTTGTTTTCCAATAAGCCAAATAGTGGCATCAATGAGCTATGTAAATTTTATCCATTGTGGTAACAAACATAAGGAGAAACTTGCAGGCATGCGATGAGAAATGCTGATAAAATGCGGCATGCATCCTGAAAGATAACTTTTATTTTTGACAGAACTAATCCAAACTACTCAAATATGTAAGGACTAAATGTAATAATGAAGCAATAGCAACAACTGGAAAGAAGTGGTAAATATTACTGTAAATGAAAGAAAATCAGTTAAAATCAGGAATTGGATGGGAAGCCTTCATTATTTGAGATGGTCAAGGAAGTCCATGAGTTATCAAAACACATGAAGTAAAATCACTGTTACCAAAAATCCTGAAATAAAAATCTGTCTTTTGGCTGGTAATATAGCTTCTACTTGAAAACTCCAATGACTGTAGCAAAAGTACTATAATTATTAGACCATGGTAAGATGGTTGGATATAAGAAATACATACAAAATCAATGATTTTTCTCTTCTTTGGTGTGGAAATATCTCCATTTGTCATAGTGAAAAATTGAGTATCCTTAAGAATACACAAAATTAGAAAGAAAACAAATCTCTAGTCAAGCCACTGCACCTGTGAATTCTGTATCCATGGAGCCAACCAACCTCAAATCGAAAATCTTTGGGGAAAATTTGCAACTGCATTGAAACATGTAGATTGCCTCTGTCACAGTTCCCCACACAGCACAACAATTATTTTCATATAGAAGGGTGTACGTGGACTGTATGCAGATTCCATTCCATTTTATATAAGGATCCAGGACATTCACAGATTTCAATATTCACCAGAGTTCTGGAACCAATCTCCCACATATCCTAATGGGCAAATATCTATTAAACAAACTGTAGCAATCTCATTTTAAACAATAAAATCAAGCTGAACCTCAAATCTTCACTATTCTTGGTATGTACAAGAAGTGGAACAAGTGGATACTGTCTTTTTAAATTTTATTTTATTGTCAAGATGCTGTACAGAGGGGTTACAGTTACATGAATAAGGTAACGAGTACATTCCTTGTCAAATCTTGTTACTCCCCACAAGTGGACACTTTAATAAACTTATTTATTGCTTTAACTTAATATTAAATTTCATGCCAATTAGAATACTTCTATTTCTGGGAATATGTATGAACTTAAATGTTGTTTAAGAATTCAGGGCATATTTGGATATGTAGAAATTAAAATTTTGTATATCTCCCCTCACAAATAATGTCAATTGTCAAAGAAAGATTATGCTTTAGTAATAGTCATATTAGAGATAATGAATGAAGCTTGAATATCTTAAATATTTTAAATTTCCAAAGATTTCTTGCAAGTTGACAAGAAGACAAACATTCTTTAAGAAAATGAACAAAGTGAAGTAAGCCAGGCCCAAAGAAACATAGGTCCCATAGTTTCCCTTCTTTGCAATAACTAGTATATGTCTGGGACAAGTAGAAAAGGTCAAAAGCTATGTACATATGACCAGATAAGATGCTATTAAGCGAAATGAACCCCAAGATAGGGACCCAGAAAAGGTCAAATAAGATGATGTTAAGTGAAATGAACCCCAAGATAAGGACACAAGTGGTTTGTTCTTTCTTGCTATTGTTTCTAACATATTTATAAGGTACCGTGTGATTTTTTTTTGTTGCTTTGTATGTCCCTCCCCCACGGTATAACCCCTGTTTTCACTGTATTTGATGTTGGTATAATTTGGGGAGCAGAGGGAAAAAACAAATTGTTTAATTAGAGATACAGGTTGACTCATTGCAACAATGAGATGTACAAGATGCTATGTAGAAAAAACAACTTTACAATTTAGGCGGGGTGGGCGAGTGTAGTTGTGGAAATGGGAGGGGAAAAACAAAGGAGGAGGCAACAATGCTTGATAAGAAATACACTCATTACCTTGCTCATGTAATTGTAACCCCGCTGTACAGTATTTTCACAATAAAAATGTATTTTTAAAAAAGAAAATGAACAAAAGGAATACATTTTCAGTTCAGGAAAAGCATAATAGAGTGGTAAGTTAACATTAAATACTTTGATTCCTGTTAAAGAAATTGAAATTCAAATCACAAAGGGATAATTTTGTAGCTGTTGATTGG
Source organism: Dipodomys ordii (assembly GCF_000151885.1). Taxonomy (NCBI): domain Eukaryota; kingdom Metazoa; phylum Chordata; class Mammalia; order Rodentia; family Heteromyidae; genus Dipodomys; species Dipodomys ordii. The sequence continues at coordinate 17,938,175 of NW_012267236.1, forward strand.
CAAGATTTAAAGGGAAATATGAAGCTGATACATGATTTAAGATAGGAGAATAATAGTACTTGCAATTGTAGCTTGGGGAAATGTGAAAGGTTGCACTTTTTATACCACAGTGAGCTAAAAGCTACACACACACACACACACACACACACACACACACACATTAGCCTAGCAGCCCTATTCTTGGCAATTTCTTTTCACAGATTAAACTCCCAAAATGTAAGGGATGGTTCATGTGGCATTATTTAAAGGGGTAAAACAAAACAAAAAAATTAAAATAGAAAAGTCTGAAAAAGTGAATCTGTGTCAATAAGGGAAAACAGGATATATTATGGCTGTACACAAGCTATGGAATATTACACAGTCCTTAACATAATGACTTAGATATCAGTTGATTTGAAAGACATTCTACTAACTAATGTAGAGTTTGAAAGAAAATAGACCTCATATGTGTATAACAGGATTCTATTCTGACTCAGTATAACAAAATGCTTTTTATATGCATGCAGGTATATGCTTATGCACATATACATCTCTATAGATTTGAAAGCAGTAAGAGGTGCCGGTGGGAAGAAACATGGCTAATCAAGATGAGCTAGTGTTTGGGAAGGGGGGAGTTGGGAGATTGATGGAGCTGAAGGAGAAAGGAAACAAAAAGGAGTGGGAAAATTCTAAATAGAAAAAGTATACACACAAACATCCGGCATAAACCTCATATGCATGTATTTATATATGTATCAGCACAACTTATTAAATGTGAACATTTTAAAATCAAGCTTTTGATTTTGGGTAAGAGAACGGACATAGTCCCTATGAGGTACGGGTGGCTTGAGACCCTGAGGGTAATAGTAGAGATGAGAGAGCTCTTACAAGTTAGAGATCTTCTGGTGGATTAGGTTTCGGGAAGGTGTTAAAAGCTAAAGATGGGTCTTACCGATTAGGCTCTGGTGGGTTTTGTTTGTTATTTTTATTTATTTATTTATTTTTGTTGGTCATAGGGCTTGAACTTGGGCCTGGGCACTGTCCCTGTGCTCTTCAGCTCAAGGCAAGCACTCTACCACTTGAGCCACCGCATCACTTTGGGTTTTCTGGTGGAATTGGAGATAAGACTCTCACAGACTTTCCTGCCCATGCTGGCCCTGAACCGCAATCCTCAGATCTCAGCTTCCTGAGTAGCTAGGATTGCAGGTGTGAGCCACCAGCGCCTGGCTTGACTGATCAATTTATAGGTAGTTGTGTTCCCCTTCTGTGGAGTTAAGGGCTTCATGACCTCCGCTCTCTTCTCCATGCTTGGAACTTAGACTACTTTTTGCTTTCCCCTTCCCTCCCAACCTGGGATAGTCTACTTTTTGGTTTAACTTGTATTCAGTGTTTATAGTACCATGGTTATATATAAACATTATTCAGAGATGAGCTGTCGGTGCCCGGCTCTAGTTTCTTTTTTTTAATGTATTAAGCTGAGTAATGAGTCCATTTTATTGAAAGGAAAGGCTGGGAGAGAAAACCTACCAGGTTTCCCTGGGGGAATACATGCTGAGAGGCATATTAGAGATCTGATGGGTGTATCAGCAAGTTGCAGGAGTCTGGTGCTAACCACGGGCATCCTTGTGTAGATTAGTGAGGTAGGTCATCCCAGATGGTAGATTGTGTGGAAGGAGTGAGCATGAAGAAGAAATGCAAAGGAGCAATACTGTAGAGCTGTGACTGTAAGGTAGACCCTTCACAAACCTCACCCCAATCCTCCTGGCAGCTGTATGAGGGATCTGTTATTGTACTAGGTGTTATTACACCCCGCCCCCCGAGGTACCTTCAAGGGACCACAGTACTCACTTTCCAGAAGCTGTACCTATCAGCTAGGGACACCTCATAGTTGTAGGCCTGCACAATGAATCAACTTCTCCCTCTGCCCAGTTCTGCTTTCCCGGCTCCATCAGGCAAGGTTCCTAAGAGCAGTCTGGGATTCACGCATCTCTTCAACATCATTTATTTATTTGTTTGTTTAGGCCATGGGGCTTGAACTCTGGGCCTGGGCACTGTCCCTGAGCTCTTTAGCTCAAGGCGAGCACTTTACCACTTGAGCTACAGCACCACTACTGGTTTTCTGGTGGTTTATTGGAGATAAGAGTCTCATGGGCTTGCCTGCCGAGCTGGATTTGAACTGAGATCTTCAGATCTCAGCCTCCTGAGTAGTTAGGATGACAGGCGTGAGCCACTGGTGCACAGCTTTTTAACATCATTTATTTTAAAGTCTATTTTCAGGGCACTGAACCCTTAAAAATCACTAAGAAGAGGTCTGATTCAGCTCTCCCCCTTTCTCAGGAGCTACAGAATTCAGAGATGGTCACTGATGGAAAGACTCCCCATGGTGGGCACCAACAGTCAGGCGTGGAGCTCCTCTGTCTTTTTTGGGCTGAAAGCCCAGACTTCTTTTTTTTCTAAGAAGTCAGTCCTTGTGCCCTTTCCATCAAGGCTAAGGAAGGCAACCACTTAAATTAGCTCTGGGATGGGTCTCGGAAGGCTTCCTCACCACTCGGCCTCTATCAGGATATAAGCAATGCATCTTTTAAGTCTTAGGCCACTCTCGTTCCCTGTCTAAGCCTTCCCCTTGCAGAATTAATTACACTGAACAACGCAGATCCTCCCAAGTGGGCCCTGAAGGTGGTTGTAATGTTGCCTCTTCCACTGGGTTCATTCCCTTCCATGTGTCTTCCACAGCACACAGCACCGCTTATCATCATCTGTACCTTGGTCTCACTGAACTCTGTGTTCTCCAGAGTCACTGAGTTGCTTCAGTGGTGTCAATCAATTCTGTGTTGTCAGATTATTATTTTTTTTGTATGTGTCCGGTGCAGAGTGAGCACTGAATCAGAGGTGGATGATTTTAATCCATGATAGACTTCAAATTCCTCTCTCTGCTTCAGAATCACATAGTTTCCAAATCCAGTGTTAGCGGAACTGTGGCATTCTTACTCTTACCCATATCAACAAGTTTTAAATGTCTCCAAATAAAGGAGAAACCATCTAGGAGTCATTTTATCCATGCAAGCCAGTTCTGAGCTCTAAGAATTCCTACTGCAGATCCATGCAGTGTACCTTTCTTCTGTTCTCTCTGAGTTCCCCTTCTGCTCCAGCTCTTTTGGTGCCTTGCTTTGGTTTGTGCTGGCTTTCCAAGGACCTCCGCCCTTCTGCTGGAATCTCGCTGCTGTCCTCTTCATTTTCACCCTGAAACAAGCTCCCTTCAATGCCACACTGCCCTCCTGTTACATGTTGTCATGTGTCACCAGTATAAAGGGATGGCTGGAAGGTTTGGATCCATTGGCCCTTGCATTGTCCTTTGCAATATGATTTCTTCTATGGGCGCGGGAAAATCTTCTCCATAGTATTATGACTCTCTAGTCAAGTCTTGCCCTCATTGTCTTCAGCCATTTTGGAATATTTAGAGCCATTGGTCCTTTATCCCTCCAGAAACGTTGTCCAACAATGTGATAGAGTAAAGATCAGCATGGACTTGAGAGTAGAGTGCAGTCAACGCCATCTTCCACTGTCATTGTATATCCTTGAACAGCTTCCTTGCTAAGCCTTGAGTTTCTTATCTGTAACACAGGGAGATAACTGTTCCCTTTACAAGGTGTGTCTTGTTTCAGGCTGTTATAATTACCTTCTGTAGACTTGGTGCTTTGTTAACAGAGGAAATCTAGTTTCCAGAATTTTAAAGTGCCAGCATCGTCAGGGCCTGCTGAAGCCCACATCTGGACTTCTTACACTCCCATACAGAGGAAAGATGACAATCTGGCCTCTTTTATGACAGATCCATTCAAAGGGACTGTTCAACTCCTTTCTCACCCCCTACCTCTAAATACCCTCACCTTAGGGATTGGAGTTCAATACATCAATTTTGAGGAGAAATAAAAGCATTCCCTCTCTTCAATAATAGGAGACAATGAATATGTCCACAGCAGATGGTCATAAGGTAAAAATGTGATGATGCATTTATGATTTCCCTGGCACAGAGACCTTTAGACCGCATTGGTGCCTTATCAATCCCTCTTGGCTTCTTCTAGGTCTGCACACTTCTGATTCCCTCTGACAAGCTGCTCCTTCCTCTATCCATCTTGTGACACAGATGTGCCCAGGGGAACAATGAATGAAAGGATATAAAAGAGATACTCCGACTGTCTAATAAAAATCAGATAAGCAGCACTGTGACTACAAAACACTTGATGAATAAGACCTTGAAATTTGACTTAATTATTTACCTTGCATATAATTATAACTGGAAAAATAATTTCTCTCCCATTTCAACATTATACCTCAATTCATGTTCCTTCATAACAATTTCTAATGATTCTGCAACAATGTCTATATCAGGACTCTGATTGTAGAGAATCCATTTAATTGGTTGCCAATTTACTATTTACTTAGGCATTCAGAGTCAATGTACATTGTCTCATGTTCCTTGAAAAGAATTAGACATGGCTTGATACATTAATGAAATCATTACCATTTCATTAAGCTGCATGTTTTTGAACTGGACCATTCTGTGACTTATTGAAATGCAGAAAGAGCACTTCTTAGGTGCATAATCACGGTTGATGGATAAACTTACAACACTTCAAGGCTGCTGCGTTTTGCATGAAATGCTTTTCTGTGCTTGCAATTCGGTGGAAAATTATTAAAAGTTAGGTGGGTTTAAGTGAAGAGAAAATGGTTATGGAAAGAAACTTTCTATTTCAGGAAGAGTTTTGATGTGAATTTCAGACATGAAGGTTAACTTGTTTGGATTGCCTTACTAAGGCAAGGTAAAGGAGCGTCCTCAAATCTAGAGGGCTCTGGTGTCTCTAGAGTCCCTGTCAGGAATGCACTTGATGTATGGTCATCTTGGAAGCTCATATGGAAGGACTTTTCTGAGTCAGAAGATTCCCACATCAAGAGTTTTGAATTCTCTCTTATTTATTGCCAAGCCCCTGAGTATTTAACTGCCTTGGATATCTAAGGCCCCTCTGGCAGGAGGATGTGGATGAAGAGGACTTGGACATGGGAGCGTTCCAGTGAGAGGGGGAGGTGATGTCATTCAGTTGAGTTGGCGTCAGGGCACCATGGGAAAGAACTGGAGACGCATCAAGACTCCCAGAGAGCGTTAGCCCTGAAAGGCACGAGTGTTTGGTAGAATTGTGTTGCGTGGATCAGTGGTATGCCGGTCCTCCGAGAGCTACAATGGAGGGAGTCCCTGTGATTAGCACCCTGGGGATGCAGTAATGATGAGGCCCAGGGGACTTTTCAATGCCAATCACTGTATGAAATTGCCACGGCTAAAGGCTGCATCTGAATGTGCTCACCTCTGCTGATTGCTTTTGTTGTTAGGAGTCATCTTTCGAAGCCATGATTGTTGAAAGGGATTTCCATGGCTGAGAGAGACATTGTCAGTGGGAATCAGTGTCAGAGTATCTGTTACACAATGACATCTTACTCAGCTGGAGGCAACCAAATGATGTCACCTTAAATTTCCTATGTTGATTTCTTTGGGGGGCACTCTTTAAACATTACTTTGTAAATCTTCTTGATGGTTCTACAAGTCATGCCTTATTACCTGTATTTTTACAGGTAGGGACTGACACCTGGAAAGCTGGAGAAACATGACAGAAGTCCTGCAGTACAGTAACATTGTGGCGTGTGCGTTGGAACTTAGATCAAAAGCCCAAGCCCAAGCTCTTTTCACTTTCCACACATTCTGTTGCTTAATGGTCTTCAGCGGTCCTGTCATCCTAGTAAGAGCCAGGCCTGATGTGTGGAGTTGGATAGAGATTTTTTTTTTCTCTCCCACATACTTTCTACTGAAGAGAAAAGAGTCACAACTTCCCACCAGACAGTCTGATGAGATTAAAAGCTTGGAAACACTGGGTTGGAGTGCAAATTTATTAACCAAGTCTCTTTAGATTAAGGCTACCTATGGATTCTTGATAATAGAGATAACTGACATGAGCAAAAAAATTAACAAGGAAGATGACTGAAAGTTGAAAAAAAAAGTCTTTGGCTTCTTCATATAAACAGAATAAATTTAAAATGTAGGGTGGTAAAGATGGGAAATTATGCTTCCATTTCAAAATCATGAATAAATGAAACAAAATGTTAAAAGAGAAAAATCAAAACCATGGATGGAATTGGCTTCCTACCTATCAAACAGCATGGGGCTGAATGAGTCTCAGCGTCAGTGCTGGCTGCTAAGTAGAATTACTCTTTGTGTGGTGGAAAGATCATGGTGGCTCTCAGAGGCTGGCCTGAGATAATTGGCTCACCTAATGCATCTTGATAATTTAGTTTTAAAATTAGCTCAAGTTCTATGGTGATGGAAATCAGTGCATGTATGGCAAATGCCCTTGGATGAAAGCAAACTGGAATGATAAATGGTCCTATGTCCTTGCTTGGCATCTTGTCCGAGGTCCCCCTGGGATGGCAGGAATTCCTGCCTGGCTTAATGTCTACTTTAATGAGGATAAAGAAGGACTGAATGGAGTCTTAATGATGTTTTAAGTAGATCCTAAGTGGAGGCTCATGACCAACATAAGGAAAAGGGAGAGTACATGTGAGCATCAGAAACAGGACAAAGACCACAGGCAGCAAGGATTTAAAAACTCACACATGTCCTGGGACCAACGAGGTTGTACAAACCTGAAAGTATTTGTTGGCCTGGTCCCAGTGTGGGGGTTCACTGATGGCCTTAACCAAGTGGTATCTTTGGGCAGCTGAGTTTGCAGGGAAGATGTCTGATTAGACAGAATTGCAATGGTCACAGTACTTGTATATGAAAGAGAGCTATTTGACAGGAAGACAGGAGAATGAAAACTGGCTATGATCTGATCACCAGGCAGAGCTCATCTTCCACCTTATGATGTACTTACTTCCCATTCTATTGATTTATGGTTAAAGTACAGTTTGTTTTAAATGATGTGTATATTATAGTTTTTCAGTTATAACTATTTTGTAAGTGGTTTTCTTATATATTTTCTTTGTAATTATAAAATTTAGTAGCTTTCCCATACCACCTTAAATAAATGTGTCATAGTAAACCATGCATTCTTATCTAGATTTATTTCAAATTTTCACATTAATGAATAGCTTTGTACATAAAACTTAATTCCTTGCCTCCAAATGATTCTTTTGGATTAATTTGCAAAGGCAGAACTTTCTGATCAAAGAATTTTGTTTCTGATGGAGGCATAGAATTCCATGGTGTAAATGGAATTCTATGCCTCCATCAGAAAGAATGGCATTGCCCCTTTTGTCAGAAAATGGAAAGACTTGGAAAAACTTATATTAAGTGAAGTAAGCCAAGCCCAAAGAAACATAGGTCCCATGGTTTCCCTTATTTGCAATATCTAGTATATGTCTGAGTCAAGCAGAAAA
>NW_012267236.1:17946137-17963711 GCF_000151885.1 Dipodomys ordii
ATATATATACCATATATATATATATATATATATATATATATATACCATACACACACACACATATACACCATAAATATGTGTATATATATACCATATTTTCTCCATTTGCTAGGAACTTTGTTAGGAAAAAATTGTATTAAGTGAAGGAAGCCAGACCCAAAGAAACAGATCCCATGGTTTCCCTTATTTGCAATAACTAGTATATGTCTGGGACATGTAGAAAAGGTCAAAAGCTCTGTACATATGACCAGATAAGATGAAGTTAAGTGAAATAAACCCCAAGATAGGGACACAAGTGGTTTTTTTCTTTCTTGCTATTGTCTCTAATGTGTTTATAAGGTACCATGTGATTTTTTTTTTGTAGCTTTGTATATCCCTTCCCCCGGTATAACCCCTGTTTTCACTGTATTTGATGTCGGTATAATTTGGGGAGGGGAAGGGAAAAAACAAAATGCTTAAATATGGATACAGGTTGACCATTGCAACAATGATATGTACAAGGCACTATGTTGAAAAATAAACTTTACAATTTAGGAGGGGAGGGGGGGTATAGTTGTGGAGATGGGAGGGAAGGGATGGTAGGGGAAAAACAAAGGAGGAGGCAACAATGCTTGATAAGAAATGTATTCATTACCTTGTTTATGTAACTGTTAGAGTGTTTTCACAATAAAAAACTTATTAAGAAGAGAATTTTGTTTACCTATTTGTTTCCTTATTGAAATCAGGGCCTCATGCTCTTGCTAGCTTTCTCATTCACAACTGGCACTTGAGTCACACTTCTACCTATGGTTTTCTGCTGGATAGCTGGAGGTAATGATCTGGATTTGTATGCCTGGCATGGCTTCAAACCTCTATCTTCAGATCTCAGCCTCCTGAGGAGCTGGGATTACAGGTGTGGACCACCAGCACCTGGCTTCTAATGTAACGTCTTTATACGTTCTGAAAATTTATTTTACCAAAAGACCGATTGTGTCTATGATAATATATGCTTACTTGTTCCAGGTATTCTTATTGTTAAAGTCTCCTTATTTAAATTAAAATATGTGTTAAGTTACTGAGTTTCTATTAAAATAGGCTAGTTGGTTTTCAAGTAAGTTCCTGGATATTACTTGCTTTCTTCATATTGTTTGCCTACTCATCTTGAATTAACTGTAGATTTGTCTCTTTTTACTGGTTAACCATCCCCTGTTCCATCCAATAGTTTCTAGAGCAACTACTAACAACAAAGCCCTTGTTGCATTTTCTCACATCCTTGCAGGTGGCAGCAAAGGCATCTCTGAGAATCTGAGTGGAATAGATAAATACCCTGACTTCATTCTGCACCTTACCTCCACATTGCTCATGGTCAGAGGTTCAGAGACAGTCCTGCAGTCTGTCTCTGCGTCAGACATGCCTGGGCTCCAATCTCAATTCTGTCATCCACTTCACCAGAGTCTAGTCTATGACTTCATTTCACCTACTTCACAATGATATTCTCCTCCCAGAGCTACTGTGTGGTTAACACACGACGTGGAAGGCAAAAGGATGTTGTAAGTAACTGAAAGGGCTTTAATCAATGATCCTAATCCTTTAAAATACAAAGTATTAAGATAGGCAAACGAATAGAAGCAAAGAATAGAATGTTGGGGTTCCAGAGGTCAAGGCAGGAAGCTGGGGATGTTAACTGACAGGTCAAAAATTTCCATTATGCACGACAAGTAGATTCTAGAAGTATGTTGTATAATATTGTGCCTATGGAGAAAACAGTCTAAGGCATGTTTAAAGATCTCTTAAGAGAGATCTTTACATTATTCTTACTGTGTGTGTGTGCTGATACTGGGGTTTGAGCTCAGGTCCTCACATTCTTGCGTGGCTTTTTTTTTTGTGGGTGCTCTACCACTGGAGCCACACCTCCACTTCTGACTTCTTTTGGTGGTTAATTGAAAATAAGAGTCTCATGGAATTTTCTGCTGGAATTCTCTCAGCCTCCTGATTAGCTTACATTACAGGTATGAACCATTGGTGCCTGGTTCATGTCCAGTATTCTTACCATCATAAAATAAAATTTAAAAAAGTACTTTTAAGGGGTTTGTTTTTATAAGCACAAGGAACAGATTTGGTGAATAGTCTTGGTTTGGGAACATCTGAGTTAAATAGTGTTAGTTTTGGTTCTAAGATTAGCAGCTCTCCCAATCTTTTCTTAGAGAATCCAGAACCCCACCGTGTCAGGAAGATCATTTGAAATTTGAAAATACAAGATTCATTATATGGTGAAAGGTGTCATCTGTCACTCAACATTTGATCCCTAATATCCCTTCCTAAGGTAATAAAAACAGTTACATTTGCATTCTTAATTTGATGGGTAACATAACACACTGCCAAATGCCAGTTTGGGGATAGCTGTTGAAGATCATTATTTAAAATATGGAAACAAATATAAAAATCAAGGATCATCTGAGTGATAAAAATATAAAAAAATTAGTGAGTAAAATCTTCTTATTTTTAAAAGTGAAGGTCATTAGAAAACATTTTCATGTTATGTTGAAAACGAACTTTACAACTTTGGTGCGGGGGCGGGGGGGAAGATGGGGGAGGATGGGAAGGGATGGGAAGGGGAAACAAAGGAGGAGGCTGCAATGCTTGATAAGAAATGTACTTATTATCTTGCCCATGTAATTGTAACCCCTCTGTTCAGTATTTTCACAATAAAACAAAAAAGAAAACATTTTCAGGTGGGTACCACTGGTCCATGACTGTAATCCCAGCTATTCAGGAGGCTGAGATCTGAGAATAGGGTCCAAAGCCAGTCTGAACAGGAAAGTCTATGAGATTCTTATTCTAATTAACCAGGAAAACCTGGAAGTGGAGCTGGCTCACATGGTAGAGTGCCATTCTTGAGTGAAAAAGTCACATAAGAGTAAAAGCCCTGAGTTCAATCTCTGTTAGTGGCACACAAAAAATTTCATAACTTATAGCTAAATGAACTGAATAATAAAGAAATGATTTTATATGTTGAAGAAGGCCAAGTTTATTTCTAATCCGAGGCCAGGAATCTAATCCTTGGATCTAAAATATTTTTTTAAATGTTATAGATCTCCATGGCCTAAAAATAAATTAAAGTGTATCCCAATATTTTGTATGATTAAAAAAATAGATGTCTAGAAAGGACTGAAAATTTCTCAACTAAATTTATCTTTCAGAAGTCACAAGAGAAAAGCTGAGTTCCTGATACTATGTTCTACATTTAGTGTTCAGGATCAGGAGAAACCTCTAATTAAAACTAATCCAGTCACCAACTTGAAATATCAGGTGTGTTAATATAATTTGCTTCTTAACAGCCAAGGCTATCTAACCAGAAATACTTTTGGCCCTGATTGGTTAGGAAGTAATTCAAAAAAAATGACAACATAGTAATGACTTCTGGGAAGGTGGGAATTCTGGTTCTGTTGAGGGAACTTGGAGCAGGGAGGTTTGGGGAGGTCTGTATCCACATTTCAAGGATCCCACACAGCGATGCATGTTGACGAAGGAACTGGATCAGGACATCCATCTGACCCTCTCCTGCTTGCCTGTTTCTTCTCCATAGCATTGGTAACCAGGAGATGCTGTATGGACTTCTTCATCTTTTTTTCCTCCTCCAGTCTAGGATGCAAACTTTGTGAGTGTGGGAAGTTGCTGGTATGATTGCTGCTGTATTCCTGGTGTCTGGACCCATTTCAGAAACAATCAGGGAAGTACGCCCGAGTGTCTGTTGCAGGAGTGAGTGAGTATGTAATTACAGAAATGACTCCTAAGCCACCTTGATAAACCTAGACTTTCTTTGATTATCCAAAGGGCACAGTGTATTCAATTAGCTTCTATGTAGACCACCTTTCTCCTTCCCTTTCCCAAGTTTCATGGCCTAAAAACCCAATTAAAGTACTACATCCTCCAGATACCTTCCTTGATCTAATTTCTCCCTAAATGGAACAGTTTGAGAATTAAAAAATACTGTATGGTAAGCTAATATACAAATACGTACATACATATACATCATACACATACACAGGCATATATACATATATATATCACAGACATATTTATACACTTTTTTGAGTAGTTTTTTAGAGATAAGAGTCTCACAGGGAATTTTCTGCCTAGGCTGACTTTGAACCATGACCCTCACATCTCAGGATCCTCAGTAGCTAGGATTACAGGTGTGAGCCACCGGCACCTGGAAACCTTTATTTCTTGAACAGGGTCACCCCTTCCCTTGTTCTTTCTCAGTTTTTCCCATCATATGATGCAAGATACGGGACATATTAGGTGATTAAAAGATGATTGCAAATAATTTCTCATCCACAAGGATTCCAGATTCCAAGCAAAGAGAACCTATACAATGATACTACAAATATAGTTCTATGACATTATTTTTATTACAGTATAAGTCTACAACGTATGAAAATGAACCATACAGCTTGTGGGTAGGGAAGGGAGGGAAAAACTGGGAGAGAGCAAGGGAAGGGGTAACGCTATTTGAAAAGAAATGTTGCTGGGCGCTGGCAACATCTCTGCCCTGGCCGGCTTCAAACTTTAATCCTCAGATCTCAGCCTCCTGAATGCCTAGATATGCATATAGGCTGAAGCGTTGCTTTTTAAAAAAATAGTCTTTCACCGCAGTTTAATACTCATTAGCAGCTCTGACAATCTTGGTGACGACTATTATCATCACATTACCTGTGAACAGCCAGCGCAAGCAAGGCAGGCAGGGTGGAAGCCCTGGAAAAGAAGCCACTGCAGCTTAGGGAATCGCAGATGCTGTCGCAGTGACTGGATTCTCTGGAGACATCGTGGGGCTTTTCTACACATGCCCACGCTCTTCTCCTGAGGCTGGCTGCCAGATTCCCACAGTCTGGAGGCAGAATCCACCTCCTGTCTTGTTGGCTCATTTTTGTATCTAGTTGCAAGGCTGAATTAAGTAGCAGAAAGCATGGTTTTGTGGATTTAAATTGACTAGTCATGTTGGACCAGGGGTGGCTCATGTCAGTACTCCTAGATGCTTGGGAGGCTGAGATCTGAGGATCGCAGTTCAAAGCCAGCTCCGGAAGAAAAGTCTGCGAGACTCTTAACTCCAATTAACCACAAAGAGCCAGAAGTAGAGCTGTAGTTCAAATGATAGAGTGCCTCTGTTGCGGAAAGAGCATATAGGTCATTGTCCAGACCCTGAATGCAAACTCCAGTTCAGGCACACGTACACACACACACACACACACACACACACACTCCACACAAAGAAGACTAGTCCCATAGTTAATTCAGAAGATATCTCTCGGTGCTTGGGTCTTGCTCATTTCAGTTAAGATACGGAGAACTCTGAGCCAAGTCCTACATTTATGAATTGTTGAGAACAGTTTGATCCCAAGCCCAGTCGCAACCACCTGGGGCTGGCCTCCTGCCAATCCCCCTGTCTATGGGGAAATAGGCCTCATTTTAGTCACTCACTAAGAACAATGTGTAATGTAATAAAAGAAAGAAACACTGTGGTTCCCTACTCGTGGTTTCAAGCAAACTGTACATAAGCAGCAGCGATAAGAAAGCTCCAGGAACGTGCACATTTTGCAGTTTGCTAAGTGCGTGCATTTCTTCTATACCATTTATCTCATCATATGGTTTATACTGTATGCATTATTAGCCCAGGGTTCCAGATGAGAAATTTGTAGCTCAAGGAATTTAAGACATTCATGATAATTCACACAGCCCGTAAATGTTGGAAATGAGGTATGAACCAACATCTTCTGGCTCCCAACAATGATTTAATGAAGAGATGCAGAAGTGATTTCCATCTGTGCATCAGCTCCAGCAGGCCTCGTAGCTACTTCCTTGGCAATTACCAGGTAAGTTTGCAAATGGACTCCTCTGAGATGCTTCAAAATACTCGGCTGACTTATACTAATGGCTCCTACGCCGCTGTATTTACAAGATTCATTCAAGAGCTTCTTTCTCCACTGAGAGAAGGAAGTAAACTTGAGTGGAGCCCCTGTGAGAACCATCACGAAGGCAGATTTCCTGCAGCCCTAGACAAATGGGCATCTATTGCCTCCTTTTTCTGAGTTTGCCCCCATGGGTAATAGAGCTGCAGAAGGTTGAGTCACACAGAGGGCCACAGAATGAAGGAGCTGTAATGGAAGACACCCATCTCTCTGCCCCTGGAGACAAGAGACAGAGGATCTCTTGGTGGCTTAGCTCTGTTGTGCTCACCCAAACATTAATTAGGGCCAATTTAAGGATTGTCAGTGTGCTGTGAATGTACCTGGAAGATGCTTAGATTTGGAGAAATTCAGGCTTCTTGTTGGAAATGTAATCCACTGGGAAGCTTTTTCCTCTCCATCCTCTTGTGAATGAGAGTGTATTCCACTCCAAAAAAAGATGTGAGGGGGAAATTTTAATTGAATAAAAGCCAGGAAATTCTCCAGGATGGTTTCCATAGTAACTACTCTGTGTGTGTGTGTGTGTGTGTGTGTGTACATGCGTGTGTGCATTTAGTGGCATATATTATAGGATAAAAAACAGCTCATAATAGGCTCAAAGCCTAAAGTGTGGAGCTCAGAAGGGTCAGGACCTTGTATTCTCCAGAAAAGCAAGGGCTAAGATGAACACCTCCCTGGATGTTCATATTTTCTCTTCCACAGTGCTGCATGCAACAGACCACTTTTCTTCCCACAGGCAAGGTGACACCTCATCCAGGGACACTGAAGACAAAGCGGCTGCTATGTAAGGAGCAGTGTCTCCATCCTACCGGCACTTGCTCCAGGCTCCTGCTTAGCAGCAGGACTGGGATTTGAGGCAGACACACTGGGTTAGGTCTAGGCTTGCGTTCACTACTTCTGTGAGTTTGGGTGTATCACGTGCACCCAAAGAGGCTCTATTTCTTTTGTTTGTCTGTTGTTTCAATGAGTAAGCAATATGTCAGAGGATGGGAATAAAGCTACTACTCAATGCATGGTACTTGGCAGAAAGGGAAAGCTTTCATGCTTTTCTTCCCTCTCAGAGGGCCACGAGAAACCAGGAAATTCAATGGATGACAGGATCCAAAGCCAGCCTGACCTGTAAGGCATTACGTCGTCTGATGCAGTGGAGGGTAAAGACCATAAGCAGAGAGGAAAGTTCTGGATGGGAGGAAGTAAGAGGAAGCCTCAAAGGCTGGTAGGGTTGTCTCTCTGCTTTTCCTATATGCCAGCAATGTCTGATTCATAGCCTGAAGACTGAGAAAACTCATGGAAGGAAAGAGTTAGGAGGATCGTTTCCAGGGCTGAAGAAGGTGAAGCAGCGGCTCAGGGAAAGACGATGGTTGGGGATCAGCCCACTGTCTATCACTGGCTCTGGGGAAGGCAGGGCCGGCATAGGTGGGGGAGGGGACAGAGGAGAGACCAGTGGAGCTGTCATTGTTACCCGCCTCTGGAACCCTTCTTCTCAGAGAAGCTTTGTTCTATTTTTAAATGATGGACCTTTGCTTGGTTGTAGCCTATTCCTATTGGCTCCTAAGTCCTTTCTTTTTTATCTAGTCAAACCTCATACAAGATAAGTCAGCTCACCATGGCTCCTCTGGTCAGGGGGTATTAACACTGTTCACTGGTTGCCAAGAGGTGATAGGATCTCTCTCTCTCTCTCAGCCACTTTCTTTCTCTCCTTCCTCCTGAATCCTTTTGTCCTCTCAGTTCTTTGAGATTAGTTGAGAAAATGGGCCCAAATCCTAGATATAACAAAGGGTGGGAAACTGGGAGCCTTGATCAGAGTTCAATGTTCCAATTACAGTGCAAAACTTTTGGGGACGAAATGTACAGTATGCTGGCGACAGCTAGCAGCATCAAGCTGTTCACTTGCTTAAGTAACCCTTCTAAAAAATAATGTCCCCCTGAGACTTGCTGGATGTGTGACCTATTTGACTGTGGTGTCCATTTCAAAGCATGTTTGCTTCCAGTCCTCACATTGTGCACTTGATACAAATTTGTCCACTAGAGCTCAAGGAAACTAGTCAGTGATGTTGAGCTGAACTGAATCTGAGTAGTTCACTTAGCAGACCACGTTCGTGTGCCTGATGAGAAAGTAAAGCAAATTAGGAAACTAGAGAGTTGAACACCAGTGGATCAGAGGCTGAGATCTGAGAATCACATTGAAAGCCAGCCCAGGCAGATATTAAATGTATGAGATGCTTGTTTCCAGTTAGCCAGCACAAAGCCAAAAGTGAACACATGACTCAAGTGGTAGAGCACTAGCCGTGAATGAAAAGGTTGAGTGAGACTGGGAATATAAGTCTCAGCGCACGCACAGACACACAGACACACAGACACACACACACACACACACACACACACAGAAAAACTATTTGGCTTCACTTTGTTTTAATAAAACCATAAGACTGCCAGGCACCGGTGGCTCACACCTGTAATTCTAGCTAGTTAGGAGGCTAAGATCTGAGGATCACGGTTTGAAGCCAGCATGGGCAGGAAAGCCTATGAGATTCTTATCTCCAATGAACTACCAGAAGACCAGAAGAGCTCAGGGACAGTGCTCAGGCCTGGAGTTCAAGCCCTATGACCACCAACACCAACAATAAAAAGACTGCTGTTATGGGATCAGGAACTTGGACTTTGTGACTTCAAGTACAGGGTTTGCTTTTTTAATTTGCTTGGTTAATTCTGGCTAAGTATCCTTTCTGAAAACGCTCATCTGTCTGCATGGAGGGAGGGCTTTGCTTTGCACACAGCAATGCAGGAGAGAAATTTGAGGGGGGAGTGACAGGGATTTTTTTCTTAATTACAAAAAATGATCATTAAGTAGTTGCATGAAGGAGGTGCCACTTAACAAAGCAGTTTGTGAATACAATGAATCTTGTGCAGTGTCACCCCCTCCACTTTTATTGTTTTCTTCGTCTGAGTCCTTGAAATATTTAGTGCTTGGTTTATCTGAGGAGAGATTCCCTCCTAAGCACTCCATGCACTTTGGTGCTCTTTGCAAGGCAAACGTTGCTGTGGACTCCCAGAAGACGTTTTCTTCCCACAATATTAAACTCAGCCCTGACAAGTCAAAGTTTCAAATGTTGTTTCTAGCACCCGAGGGCACCTGTCATCACAAAGAAACAACAATCTCTCCCAACAGCTCGGAGCAATTATGTAGGAAGCATTTCCCTCCAGACTGTGACAGGTGGGGGTGGGGGTGGAGGTGTTTGTGGGGGGAGGGGGGAGGGATGCAGGAGCAGATGTACCTTGATTTTGGAGAAGGGATGACCTTGGAGAGCAGCCTGGCGCCGTGTGCTGTCTGAGGTGAAGGCTACCTGGCTGGATTCTGGATTCCACCATCCATTTGCTCTGGGATCCTGGATGAGTTCCATCCTCTCCCCTTGGGCCATTTCCTCACTTGTCAATTGAAGTCAGAACCCACATGTTCCAAGATGCTTAGCACGTGATGTGAGCACACCTATCAGCCAAGATTTCCATCGTGAGCCTCCTGTGGAATCCGGCCATCCGAGAGAGCCAGCGGGGTCTCTTCTGTCTTGTCTGAACCCAGATCTGGCGTGGGTTAGGAACAGAAGGTGATGTTGTGTGTCCTGGTAATGGGTGCCTTGGCTGGTCACAGGAAACAGAAGGGAAGTTCCCTGGCAGGGAAGGAGAGGGGACACAGCCCAGCTCTGAGCAGCTGATGAGCATGCAGAAGGCGGGCCGGTGATGTGCCCAGGCTGCAGCCAGGCCGGCTGAGGCAGGCCCTCTGCCTTTGAGGAGCAATGTGACTGGGGTAAGGGCAGGTGCTTGTGCAGGGTAGGAGGGGGTGGGTGGAGCCCCTTCGGCCTGATGCTGCAGGAGGCCAAGCAGGCACAAGGGAGGGTGTTTCTGAGTCAGCTGCAGAGCTGGAACAAAGTCCTGTGGACAACTGGTGAGGTAGGTTTTGTGCAGCAGTGTATCCCTGAGCTTCATCACCCATCGAACCCATCAAGCTCTCAATAAAAAAGGCTGCCTGATGAGCAACCACCTGGCTTGAAGGGCTCCTGGCCTGTGCTGAGCACAGGTTAAGATGAGGAAGACATCCTGATTCCTCCTCCTGGCAGTGCCCAGATCGGAGCTAGCTTAGAAGAGAAGAGACCAGGAGTAACCATTGTCTCAGGACTACAGGTGCTGAATGTTCTGGTACCCCCCAGCAGGTGAAGCTCCCAAAGAGCAGAATGGGTTCCTCCAGGCTGTGGCAGTCTAGAAACCTCAGGAGAGAGAATTGGAGAGCATCAGCCATATACAAGGCTGCTTGCTCTAGGAGGAGTAGATGGAATCTCACAGGTTCTGAGCACTGTTCTCCTTGAGTTGGGTCCTGGCATCTGCAGGACAACCTCTGTCCGATCGTCAAGCTACTCCAGCGTATCAGGGCTCTGAGGATATCAGAGAAACTCTGCAGGACAAACCCTAGAGATGCATGGAACCCTACTTCCTCTTCCTTTACCTTTCTGTCCCCATTACCTGCCAGAATTCCTTTACACATGGGATGGAGATAAATTCCAATAGTTAGAAAGGACTGTATCATAGTTACTTCTACCTGAGTCATTTTTGATAGAGAGCTAATAAATATCGCTCTTTTTTATATGTCTACTGTTTGCAGCAGGGGATTAAAAAATGGCTGTTCATCTTCACTGAAATGAATTCTATATGTTTTTAATAAATATGATTATTTTTACTTGTTTCAAAAGTGTTTGCTAATATATTTCACAGTATCAGGCTAGGGGAGAGACAGATTTAGGAGAGTTTGTGTTGGATTTAGTTTTTATTTCTGGCAGTGACTGGGTTTTTAATAAACATGTTGGCTATGAATGGTGAAGAGAAAATACAGTTGGAACATTTTAAGACAACTCTAAATTGGAAGAATTTGCCAGCACTTTGAAAGAGGACATTTTGTGATACAGGATTATCTGGGTCCATTTGAGGGCTGGCCAAGTTGAATGGGCTAAGTTTTGTGAGGGCACCGTACTCTAGAAAGAAGTACTCTCTCTGCAGAATAGACTGGCTCATTGGCATGGGAATAGAGGTGAGAGGGAGACTGAGAATCGGAATAGAAACAGCAAGGTAGTGGACATTATTTTTCTGCTCCATTCTGACACCTTAAATGGGGACAACTTGAGTTTACTGTGATAGAAATAAAAAATAAAATAAGCCCAGTGCCAGTGGCTCATGCCTGTAACCCTGGCTACGTGCAAGGCTGAGCTCTGGAGTGTAATGTCGGCCCGAGCAGAAGATTTCACGAGATACCTTTTTAACCAATAACTGGATACAGTGGTATACGCCTGTCATCCTAACTACATGGGAGTCTGATATTGTGAGGATCATGGTTTCAGGTTAGGATGGGCAGAAAAAGTCTGTGAGATTACATCTCTGTGAAAGAAATTGGATGTAGTGGTGCATGCCTATTGGTCCAGCTACAGTAAGAAGGAAAAAACCCAACAAAACAGGAGGATTAAAGTCTAGCTATGCACCCAGGCAGGAAGAGAGATCCTATCATTTTAAGAAAAGAGACTGAAGGACTGGAACCATGGCTCAGTAGAAAAGCACTTGGCCTAGAAAGCATGAAGTCCTGAGTTCAAAACCCTAGTACCATTTCCCCTGCCTCAAAAAAAAAAAAAAAAAACAAGTGTAAGAAGTAAATGGGACAGATGTGAATAAAATATAAGCCTGTAAGCCAGGGATGTGAGTACCTGGTTGTAATTCCAGCTACTTGAGCGTGGAGAGCAGGAAGATCAAATGATTCAGGCCAGCCCAGAAAAAGTTAAACCCTGCTTGAAAGCTAAAAGAACAACGGAAGTTCTGGAAATGTGGCTCGAAGTGGTAAAGCACTCACCTGGCATTGAGCATGCCCAGTCACCATGGGAAGTTACTCTTCCCCAGGGCTGGGTTTCCCTTACGTGAAGGGGTGGGGAACAAGAGGGAGAGACTGGTATCTTCTTTCCAGGGCAGTTATAGACAAGAGTTTGGTGGGATGACAGCTCTAAAGAACTCCCCAGGAAGGGCTTTTTAAATATATCATTTTATTGTTATTGTTAAGGGGTTATACAGAGAGGCTACTGTTTCCTAGGTCAGGTAGTAAGTACACTTCTTTCTCTGGACCATGTCACTCCTTCCTTCACTTTCCCCCAGTTTTCCTTTCCTGCCCCTGCCCACAAGTAGCACAGCTTATTTTCTGCCTAGTATCTACTGAGTACCATGATTGCATGTGTTCACAGGAAGGGTGGCTTGTGCATGCTCAGGAAATGGTCACTCGCGTTAGAGATCCCCTTCCCCGACAACCACAAAGAGCTCAGTGGGAACTCAGAAATCAAGCAGGATTTTTTATTTGTCTTTCCTTCTTTGTTTCAATCTGTTAATGAGGTTTGAACTCAGGGCCTTGAAATCTAGCTCAGCTTTTTTTTTTTTTTTTGCTCAAGTGCTCTACCACTTGATCCATATGTCCAGCCCAGAGAATGACAGAATGGGTGACATTGATCAAGATGCCTTGTACTCATAAACTTACTTCTTGAATAGAAACTCCTTTGTACAACCACTTAAAGGTAATTTTTAAAGGAAATGGTTCTAATAAACATAAAAACGATCATTACTGACTAAATGGGAAGAACCAAACAGAAGTGGGGGTATACTTTTGGAACCAGGTCCTGGCAATAGTGGTTTCTGTAAAGCAGACAGAAGCGCCTCTGAGATGGCTATGTGCAAGCTGGTGTTTATCTGCATGGTGCACTGTCCATGCGCTTACCCTGCAGGCACCAGTGACTCCAGAGGGAAGATCATCTGAC
Organism: Dipodomys ordii; assembly: GCF_000151885.1. Classification (NCBI taxonomy): domain Eukaryota; kingdom Metazoa; phylum Chordata; class Mammalia; order Rodentia; family Heteromyidae; genus Dipodomys; species Dipodomys ordii. Next base: position 17,958,910 of record NW_012267236.1, read on the forward strand.
CAGTTCCGAAGCAATGGGTGCTGGCAATAGAGTACAGGACAGGGAGCAGCAGTCCACTGCTACCTTTAAATAGTTTCCCTCACTGCCTGTGCAGCTCCTCACTCTTAACTGAGGGGTTTGGTATGGGGCATGCACAATGTCCAGAGCTCTTGGGACTGTTTAGAGCTACGAAAATGAATACCTGGATTCGAAGCTGGTTACACATGAGTCTACCCTGTGACCCTGGTTCGTCTCCTGAAAGTAAAGAAATCCTGTTTCCATCTTTACAGCACAGGTGTTCAGATAGTTAATCAAACACACAGTGAGACACTTGAGAATGAGCCAAAAGCACTTAGACATTTGAACTATTAAACTAGTATTATCGATGCACTTAGTGTCAGAGAAATCATGCCAAAGGCTGGGCATGGTGGCATAAACTATATTTACTTGTACTTGAAATGGAGGATCACAGTGCAAGACCAGCTTGGGCAAAAGCCTTCAGCCCTACCTGAAAAACAAAGTCTGGCAAAGGACTAGGGATGGCTGCAATGGTGGAATACTTACCCAGAAATTGACAAGTGGCACTAAATTTCCAGCACTGCCAAAAGGAAAAAAAATGCTGGATGGTGAACATCAGCAAGACTGTCCCAAGGCCAAGCAAGACTTCTTGCGAGGACACGCATCCCTAGATGAACACCCATCTTGATTTGGTGAGTTGTTTCAGCCTGTAATACTAGCTGCTCAGGAGGCTGAGATCTGAGAGGATCATAGTTTGAAGCCAGCTTAGGCAGGAATGTCTGTGGGATTCTTACCTCCAGTAAACCACCAGAGAACCAGAAGTAGCTGTGGCCCCAAAGTGGTAGAGTAGGGAAAGAGCTCAGGGACAGCACCCAGGTCCTAAGTTCAAGCCTTATGACTGACCAAAAAAAGAAGAAGAAGAAGAATGTAGTTCTCTGAAGACTCTTGTGAGGGAGACCCACTAAGACTTGTAAGGAAAAAATATAAATACTCCCATTTGCATAATTATTTGCAGTTTACAGAGCATTTTCGCACATGTTATATCACCAATCTGGACTGTCTCTCTAAAAGCCTACTGCTCCTGAAATACAACCTAGCCCACAGTAAGCTCTGTGATACCCACCTGTGCCTGTCCTACATCCTGTCCCGATCTCAACCCACCCATCCTTCCTTCCCTCCCACAGAAGGGTATCCTCCCTCAGTATCCTCCACACCTTCCTATGTGCTGCTCTGCTGGGCTCAATTCGTGATGATAAGACTGTGACGTGTTTTCCTCAGTGTTCTGAAAGCCAGAGAAGTGTTGGAACTTGGAGAATGTGGCCCTGGAGAGCTTGTTAAACCAAAGCATGTCATGTGTGCCCAGGTGGGGCCTGGGGTGCCTGGTGTCCTCCAAGAACCAAGACACCACACCAGCGGGACTTCAGCACTAACAGGCAAGGGGCTGCCTGGAAAACAATGGTTTGAAAGGATCTTGAGATATTCCTAAAGTTGGACAATCATGAGGCCAGGGGAAATAACACACGGCTTTCCAACTTTCAAAGGGAAAATGGGGTTCCCCATAAAACTCGTGACAGTGGATGGCATTCTCCATCTCTTGAATTGACAAAGGGCTTTCAGATTATCCCACTTCACTAGGTTTGTTGCTTATAACCTGAGAGGAAGACTTTCCTCCCTGGATATGGAGATTTTGTTCATCTTTATGGAGCCAGGTAGATTGTTTAATTATTTTAACTTATTTTTCTCTCCCAAGATTGATGGAAAAAGCCAAGGATAACTTTATTTTGGACCTTTTATTTTCCATCCATGGTTTCTTTTGCTTTTCAAGCTTCTATAATTAGCTGGCTTTACTTTAAATATCAGGTAATGATGTTATGTTAAAGATGGGTATACTGGCCCTCCTTTTTTTGACATAGAACAAAATATTATATGTGAAAAATTTATTTCTACACTACATTTTCTCTGTACAGTGAACTTACATAAAGAGATAAAAATAATGTCTAAATCACCTTTCTATTACACAGTCTGTCCTTTTATGATATATTAACATATTTATCATAAAAGAAACATGTTGGTCTCAAATAATGCTATGTATGTGTAAGACAATACTTGATGAATGTCGCGCATCTCAGTCTCAGTCTTGAACATAAAGCAAGAAAGGAATTTCTGAATTAAAAAAGTGAGAATGCATAGTTATAGAATGTGTCAAGGAAAATCAACAATACTATTTTATCAGTATAAATATTATTATTTGAAATCTGTGTTTTAATTATCCTAACGAACTTCAGGCATTTTAAGGCAATCCCACAATGGATATGTGTCAAGAGAGTTTGTATAATAATAGAAATCTTTTCATAACAAAAATATTTCTTTATTGGTAAACTTGTTTAATCTAAAAAGCATGAAATATCACATTTCATGAGTCAGGTTATTGCTATTATTTTAAATCTGAATTTGGGATTAAGAAAGCAATTATGTCAGATCTAATTTTAGATCTGTATGTATAGAATAATTTGGACATTAATTTGTCAAGAATTGAAAAAAGTAAACCAATGATTTCTTGAATTATTTTCTGTGTTCATATTAAGTAGTTTTGAATTTAGAATTTGATATATATATATGCATGTTTATAAACACATCACTTAGAGCTGATTAAGTTCTATGCTTCTGTGCTATAGGATTGGAGAACTCAGTGATGGATCAGATGATGAGATTTCTAGAGTATATTTGTTTGTGGGTAAATGTAAGAATCTTTATTAAGTGAATTTCATATTTGGTTTTTGCAGTGTTAAATACCCAATTTCTTACAGATTGCACTAGAGAAAGAGTTCTGCATTGCCTAAGCACTGACTTTGTTACGCTGCCAATTCAAGGAAATACACTTGAAATTATAAGCTGTGGTGTGTATCCTACATATAAATCAGGCTATTATCGATTTCCACAAATCTGCATGAAAATTTCTATATGAAAGACTAGATATAAAAGATTTCATTGAGATTTATAAAAACGGATGGTAAACCAAAGCTCGATGGCACGTGTTACCTATGGAAACTTTATTTTCTTCCCATTGGTTGAAAAACCATAGTTTATACAGCCTATCCTCAGGGGAGGAGGGCTCGGTGTGTTAGATTAATTTTTTAACAACATCCTACTTGGTAGTGCTAAATGTATTCTCTTTCTGAGCAGTTGCGAATTTAATGGGCCATTCTGTGTGTTGGCAGGAGATGTTAGTATGGGAATTATGATGAACCATTCCAACCCATGTCTTTTTAGTTAGAGAGTTAAAGATAGCCCCCTTTTTTTCAATTATACTTCCCCATGATATACCTGTGAGGAATTTAAGCCACTGAAAATGAGCAATTTTATTCTGCTCTGGGATATTTGTAAGATAACTTCTGGCTAAAACACACATTCAAAAAGTGGATCTTGCTAATCAAATGATTACCATCTACAATTTACATGTGAATTCTATCCAAACATACAGTGTTTAAATAAAGATCTTTAATTATTTCAACCCAGGTGGTTATGGCTACCGTTTTCTTATACTTAAGAAAATATCATAAGAGAGTGAATGGATATTGTCAGAGACTGGTTTAGGTTATCATCACATGTCAAGCGTGATTTGGTATGAGATATGTAAACACATAATATGTAAGATTGATATAACCTCATACATTATTTGAGAATTAATAATACAATCTTCAGCTGGGTGCCGGGTGGCTCACGCCTGTAATCCTTGCTACTCAGGAAGCTGAGATCTGAGGATTGCAGTTCAAAGCCAGCCTGGGCAGGAAAGTCTGTGAAACTCTTATCTACAATAAACCACCAGAAAACCGGAAGTGGTGCTGTAACTCAAGTGGTAGAGTGCTAGCCTTGAGCTGAAGAGCTGAGGGACAGTGCTCAGGCCCAGAGTTCAAGCTCCATGACCAACAAAATAAACAAACAATCTTCAACTGCATTGAATTTATTATTAGTTTTGTATTGTCTCAATTTCAAGTACAGAGGAATTCAGAAGTTTAAAATGGAAACCCTTTATATTATACTAATTCACAAATATTCATTAAACCAGATACTCTACTAGGTTTTAAAAATTATTTCATTCATTTATTTATTATTTATTTATTTGGGGCAGTACAGGAGTTTGAATTCAGAGCTTAGCATTTGCTCGGTATTCTCCAGTCCTGATTTTTGTTGTTTTTGACAGAGTCTCACTTCCTGCGCACTGTGATCTGGGCTGGATTAACAGATGCTTGACGCTGCAGCCAGCTCTTCCTTGAGAAGGAGTCTCTTAAACTTTTTTTTTGGGGGGGGGGCCTTGGAAACTTTATTCCAACTATCTTAGCCTCTTAAGTAGTTAGGATTATAGCTAGAAATCACTGGTGTTTGGCTCCTCCACTAGATTTTTCAGTTTTGTTTGATTTCATGACATGTAAATCATGGATTGACATTTACAAATTTAGGACCTCTAATAGCACGTGTATAGAAAGAGCACCTCTCCCTGACAGATTCTGGAATTGAAACAGCAGTGGTTGCTGCCTCCCTCTATGCTCTTCAGGGCTCGGTGGGAAAAAATTGATCCTTATTATACACCCCTCTCTAGATCCTGCCTTTCTCAGCCTTTTGGCAGGGCTGGTGCCACCAACTCTTTATTCTTTGAGGTCACTAGACACTTTCCTATCACTCTTGTTCCTCCTCCTCCTTCTCCTCCTCCTCCTCCTCCTCATTCTACTTCTCCTCTTCCTCCTCCTCATTCTACTTCTCCTCCTCCCCCTCCTCCTCCTCCCACCCCTTCTCGAGGGGCCAGGGGC
>NW_012267236.1:17965697-17966650 GCF_000151885.1 Dipodomys ordii
ACACACACACACACACACACACCACACAAATTAAATGGTGAAAATTTGATGATTAAAAGCCCCCATGCCGCCTTGGGCTGGTGTCATTGTTTGCTAAGTCTCCCACAGGGCTTGTTTGTTGGGAAAGTCTTCAGTATCTGTGCTTGGATTCATTCAGAGGCTCTTCAGTTCCCTTTCAGTCAAGATGCTCTTTGTTATTTACCAGGCTACTGGAGTTTTAGATGCAGGGAGGACAAGAAGTTCTATTTTCAGACCTACGCTTCATCCTTACCTTATCTCTGCTTGTTGTCTCCAAAGGCAGAGGCTTTCCTTCTTTAGAGGACAAATTTCAAGATTCCTCATGGGAGCTATGTGGAGTGAGGTGATCACTGCCTCATTGCTCAGGGCTGAGAAGAGGAACCCGAGCAGGCTTCTGACAGCATGTTCCTATGCTCATGTACATCTACTTAGCCTTGCCTAGCTAGTTGCTTTCCCAGGGCTTCCTTCCTGCTGGCACTCTTTCTGCAGCACTGGTGGCTTTCTTCAAGCTGCTAAGGCAGTTCTATTTTTCCATCTGCTTTGAGGACAATTCCTCCTCCTCCTCCTCCTCCTCCTTCTCTTTTTGCCCCCTCCTTCTTTTATTATTTACTATTTTACATGCTGATGTCCTGTCTTTCACTCAGTTTGTGCTTGCAGGTTTGTAACTTTTCATTCCTTCTAGCCCATTAGCAATGTTTCCAGATAAATACATGAACCCCCCCCCCGTCCCCACCATTGTCTCCCTGGCCTTCTACAGTCAAAGGGTTCACTCTTAGTCAGCTCCCATATTGTCTCTTTTTTTTAATTTAATTTAATTTTATTTGTGAACATACTGTACAGAGGAGTTACAATTACATGGGCAGGATAATGCGTACATTTCTTACCAAGCATTGCAGCCTCCTCCTTTGTTTACTCTTCACATTCCTTCCCAGCCT
>NW_012267236.1:17967755-17986581 GCF_000151885.1 Dipodomys ordii
GGCCTGAGCCAAGGAGACCTAGGGTTTCTCCTATTCCATCCTGTAATATTTTCAGAGTGTCTGCTTTGACTTCAAGGTCTTTGATCCATTTGGAGTTGATTCTGGTGCAGGGTGATATATAAGGATCTAGCTTAAGTTTTCTACATGTAGTTAACCAATTTCCATATTGTCTCTTAAGATTGCAGTTACAGATCTAGCTCTTTCCTTAACTTACGCCTAAGCCAGGATGACACTTACATTGTATACTTGATGCATCTTTCTCTCAAATGTGTTTATATTTAAACCCTTCTTCTAAAGACAGAAGTGTAATTGAGGAGCAGATTATAGATGATGTTACTTGACCTTATTTAGACTACTAGAAGAACAAGACAAAACGTTTGGATTATTGAAGACCTGGTTGTCAATCTCAATTCTGTCACTACTTGCTGTGACTTTAGATTTGCTCAAACTGCACAAATCTTACTTTCCTTCTCTACAAATCACTAATAACACTTACACTGAAAAGAAACTTTCAGGATTTAAGGTAAAGATGACAGCATTATTTTAGTAAGGTTTAATAAATTGTAGCTTACTTTATTACTGCTGATGTAGGGCCTTGACTAGCAAAAAAAGTTGGCAGTTTTCTGGAGCTATGGACAAATATCCTTTGTCAGTTCCAAACACTAGGGCACTAGCAGACAATCACTATTTAAAGCCAAACCTCATTTAAATACTTGAGAAAAGCTGTCTCCTTATCTTTCCCATAAATCTTTGTCTTTCCTTCTCATAATGCAGAAATGAATTCCAGGCTTGGAGATAGCAATATCAGGGCAATATTTTATAGTGTTATTGCATTTTGTATCCAAACATGCCTGGAGGATTTTATAAGCAAAAATGAAATTTCTTCATCTCCCAGTGGCATAGGCATTTCATTACTAAATTTATAGACAGATAAACAGTGACTCATAGAAAAGAAAACTTTCTCCCCCAACCTTGGTGATGACTAATGGAATCTGGCAGAAAACAGTTCTCCACGCACCTCTGGGCACCTTATATTTGAGTTTTGCAGCGTGAATCCCTCGTGTCCCTTAAGAGTGATGTGAAAGTGGAATTAAGGAGGAGACTTTTCATAAAGACTCAGGGTTCCATTGGGACTGGAATGGCATTGCAGGAGGAAGGTGGTAGAAAGTGCATCATTGAAATGCAATGGTGCGAAGCCTGGGTCTTACTAGAGACAGAGGAAGGGCTGTATGTGAGAGGGAACGTGTCTAATAGAAAGAGACCTCTGCCATCATTTGCTAAGTGACTTGAGAAGATTTGCTCAGCTTCTGAACCCTACTGGTCCTTATCTCTGTCTTTGAGTCCTCTGATTACTAGCAGTAGTCCTGCTGGCCCCATCCAATTTAACAAGTGTCTACTGTCTACCCACAGTGTGCCAGATACACTGAAGGCCAGCAGGCTATTGATTCATTTTTCCTTTATCCACAAAAAAGCCTCGTTCTTCTTATCTTTCTCCATAGTTCTAATATGTACATAGATAAAATTATCTGAGATTACTCTCTACTAAATATAAAATTTGACTGAGTTCAACAAATGTCGACTAATCTTGTTACATGCAAAGCTTCAATGTACAATTCAGAGATTAGAAAAAGATTTAAATCTTTCTCCTCTAAAGTCCACGCTCCAGGAAAGGCACACATGGATGGAATAAGTCTTGGTGCATGACATTTGATCACCCAAGCCCTGAAAAGATACAAAGCTGTAGAGTAAAGAGATAAGGAGGAAGAGAATGGAATCATAGCAGAAGGACCACTGATAGTTGCTCTGAAGAGGTAAGCTCTAGATTGAGCAATAGAAGTGTTAACCTGATGAGTTCCCTTTCCACAGCTTAGCACACTCTTTTCCTATGCAACACTAGGCCCTTGTAGTAAAGGCAGTAAATAATCAGCCTCCAACCCCCCCCTTTATCTTGGCATGGCACTCCTCTGGGGCAGCTACCACTACACAAGACAGCAAGATCCCCTTAGAGTGACCTTCAGGCCTACGCAGCTGCAGCCCCTTATCTACTACTTGGGCAGCTGCCCTCAATCATAGTCCGCCATGACAGAGGACCTGGTCCACATGTTCATACCGGGGTCTCCCCCTTTCAGCCCCTTCTCCCCCTCCAAACCTCCTAGGTTATACAGGTCTCCTCAGACAATAGCTGGTGCTTCTTCTCACTCCTCTCTTAGGAGAATGGGTCTTGCCAGTCCCTACACTAGCAATAAACCTTTCTATGTTCTTTATACTTGGATGTCTATGAGGTTTTCTGGGAAAAAGAAGAGCTGAAGTTTTGATTAGAGAAGCAAAGTAAAGGAGTCTAGCCGAGAGGATAGTATAACCAATGGCATAGAGGTGTGTCTCTAACCATCTACATTTGAGGAAATGATGAGTGCCAAATCATGCTAAAAACAATAATCCTGGTTAAAAAATAATAACAAGTAGAAGTCATTAATTGAAGAAAACCACTTCTTTGAGTGCTTCCCTACCAAAGTACTTTCAAATTCTGTAACATAAGGCTATTCTTGCTTTACTAAACTAGTGAGTAAGTCAACTGGAAAAGAGGTTGGTCCATCATCCCCAGAGAAGGATACCACACAGTCAAAGTGACTCCGAATAAGACCAAAGCCATTCTAGGTTCCCAGTTCCATTTAAAGCTTGAAAACGAAAGGCCTAATTGTCCCAGTTTGGGTCAGGTGCCATGGTAATCCCAAGGGATATGAATGGCTCAGGGCATTCTAAGAGGACCACTTTTACGTGAACCCTTGGTTATACCAGGACAAGAGGCAAAGCCAGGAGAAGGAAGGTGCTGCTAAGTGATAAGGGTAACTTATTCAGAAACCCATGAGTAGTAAATGGTGAAACTAGAATTCCAATGCCCACACATGTGATTTCCACTCGGTCCTGCTGCTTCTAAAATGAGAAATGTATACAAAGTACAGAAATTTGTTAACCACTTCAAATGCTGTGCTTTCCCTTTGTAGAATTGCCACTGAGTTCTCTAGGATTGCTCTCATCTAGTCAATCATTATCCATATTTATAATTGTTATTTTACTTTTTGTTTGTTTTATTATCTTTAGTCCTACAAAGGAAGTGCCATATTACAAAACAGTTTATGAATACAATATAACTGCTATTTTGGAGTCTTGTCTGCATGGTCCAACATATTTCACCTCTCTTTCTCTCTCTCTCTCTTTAACTATAGGTCACACTTTCCTACTCCTTTGAGTAGTTGATTATTTTTATTGAATACTAGACATAGCAAATGCTCCACAATTAAGAGTCTGAGTTTTATTCCTTTGCTTAAAGACAATTTTATTTTAGTGGATAGCAGTATATTCATTGGTGGGGTAATGACGCTCTTATATTTGGTTTTCAGTTTTACTATTCTGGTCTACTAGATTCTTGTAACTTCTTCAATAGATTAGCATAAACTTGCTAATTTAAATAAACAGAAATCCATGCTCTTATAGCCCTGGTATCAAGACATAAAAAATCAAGATGTTAGCAGTGTTGTGATTTCTTCTAGGGAAAGTACTTCCTTGATCTATTTAGTTTCTGATGCTGTAGTTGCTCATTGGCTCTTGTAGGTGCCTGTCTCCAATCTCTGCTTTCAAGTTCATTCCATGTGGTTCTCTCCTCTGTCAGTGTCATCTTTTCTCCTGTCTCTTATAAAGGCACTTGGTATTGGATTTAGGGCCTACCCAATATTACAGTATAATCTCATATGGAATTTAAAATTGGTGAAACATTCAAATATGCAATATACATACATAATTCCAAATAAAGTCACATTTTCAGGTCTTAAAACACACAACATAGACGTGTTTGGGGTGGGAGCACTTAGGTATCTAGGCAAAACAATCCCAGCTCGAAATAGAGCAGCACTCCCTTGTGAAGTAAGTGCTTTGGGGCATCTCAATTGAATGCTGGTCAGCGGAAGCTCCTGCGTTTCTCAGAGGTACTTTCTGGTCTGCTTTGTAGGCATGCACAGATTTAATCTTCAATCAGATTCAAAGAACTCCTGTGGAGCCCTCTCTACTCTCTTTTCTGTGATAGCATGACCTGCTGGTTCTGGCTAAGTCTTCAGCCCCAAACTTTTATCTCTATTTCCTCACCTCACTCACTCAGACTTCGGTGCTCTGCTTGGGATAATCTGCCTGTGATGCCATCAAGAAAAATCCTCCAGGCAGAAAACTAGAGAGACCAGGAAGCTCAACCTGTGTTCCCTGAATTCATTTACTAATTTCTAGCCCCAGATCTGTCCTCTACATTGCTAGAGACATGACTGGTACCTCCTCTATTTCCCTCTCCAGTACTGTTTATTGTCCAACATCTAAGAGTTTTTCATATATTCTTATATTCAAATATTCTTATATTCATATATTGTATTCATATATTCATATAGTTGCTTGCCATGACAGCGTTAGTTTGGTGCTTGACATCAGCATCAAAAGAGATTAATTCTTCATTAACAGCACAAACTGGACATATATTTAGTTGGACATCTTTTAGGAGCCTGGAATTTTAAAATCTGAATTTTTTTTTTTTGTCAGTGATGGGGCTTGAACTCTGGGCTTGGGCGGTGTCCCTGTGCTGGCTCTTCAGTTCAAGGAGAACACTCTACCGCTTGAGCCACAACGCCACTTCCAGCTTTCTAATGGTTTATTGGAGATAAGAGTCTAGAGGACTTTGTTGCCCAGGTTGGCTTTGAACCTCGATCCTCAGATCTCAGCCTCCTGAGTAGCTAGGATTACAGACATGAGCCACTGGCACCCAGCTGAATTCTTTTTTTTTTTAATTGTGAAAATACTGTACAGAGGGGTTACAATTACATGGGCAAGATAATGAGTACATTTCTTATCAAGCATTGTAGCCTCCTCCTTTGTTTCCCCTTTCCATCCCATCCTCCCTGCCCCTCAGCCCTCCCCCCCCCAAAGTTGTAAAGTTCGTTTTCCACATAACGACTCTCACGTCTCATTGTTGCAATGGGTCCACCTGTATCCCTATTTAAATTATTTTTTTAAAGCTCTCAGTTATATTAGATTAATGGCTGACTCAGAGATATGTAGGCAGTTTCTCTTGGGAGGTAGAATGGAATCCATCTTGTAGTACCAATTATCCATGCACATTGGACTTAGTCTTTAGCTGGAAAGGGTTGGTGGTACAGTCTAAGGTACTGAGCAATTATGGAGTGTGAATAAGGGATTCTTCATGCTTTCTAGGTAGGCGCTCTATCATTGAACCATGCCTGTACTCATCATCACCAAGATTGTTATTATTATTTGCTATGTCTATCTTTGAGATGAGGGACTCACTCTGCTCCAGGGGCCTGATCTCTGAACTTCTACGTACTTTTTTTTTGGGGGGGGTCCGGTCGTGGGGCCTGAACTCTGGGCCTGGGTGCTGTCCCTCAGCTCTTCAGCTCAAGGCTAGCGCTCTACCACTTGAGCCACAGTGCCACTTCCGGCTTTTTTTCTTTTTGCTTATGTGGTGCTGAGGAATCGAACCCAGGGCCTCAGGCATGCAAGGCAAGCACTCTACCATTGAGCCACCTTCCCAGCCCAACCTACTTATTTTTACTATCACAGCTGGAATGACAGGCGTGAGTCACCATACTCAGCCAGAGTTGGTGGAATTTCACAAACATTTTTCCCAGACTTGGCTCTCATTTTGCTTCTTCCTATTTCAGCTTCCTGCGTAGCTACGATAAAAGATTGAGCTTTTGATCTGGGTCTGAAAGGATGAGAAGGACTTGAACACAGAAGGAGCTGTGGGGACAAACCTAGAGAAATGGCTGGAGTCATTTTTCATGGACTTGAACAAAGCTGAGTAGATGAGTCTGATTCATTCAGAAGGCAGTGTGAGCATTCTGCTAAATGTGCATAATAATGATGATCACTTCCTCCTAAAACCTACAGCAATGGACAATTTCAGATATTCCTAAAGAACATATGCACAGGATCATAACCATTCACAGTAAACTTTAACAACAAATAATAAACTGAAAATATTCTCAGGGAAGAAAGAAACACCTAGCTTTTTTCCGTTTGCTCATTTTCCTTTGTGTTTTATTTCCTTTGTTCCTCCTCTGTGGTTTGAAGCTTCTGTGTGTGTGTGTGTGTGTGTGTGTGTGTGTGTGTGTAGATTGTGCAATGAACTGTGAAAGCCCCAGATACTCTTTAAATTCTACCCCTCCCCCCACCTGCTTTACCTATGTGTCTCTAAAATGACATGAAATGTACACATTCAAAGCCAGTTTTAAAATTCCTTTTAACAATCAAACCAAATCTACCCAGGAAGATAAAGTATTCCCAGGTGGACTTTCTATTGACTGTAGAGGCTTATTTTGTCAAGAATTTTATAAGCCATAATTCAAAGGCAGTCACACGAGGTTCAGGTTGGAGATTTAGAATATGCCACCCTGAGACAGCCAAGGGCTTAGGTGACAGCTATCGTGATCTTTCGCTTAGGCTTTTCATTAAACTGGGTTACTGGAAATGTGCCCCCCTGAGCCACCCAGCCCTTACTTTCTTCCTGTCTCTTGTTTTGAGGCTTCTTTCCAGACTGTCTTTAAGATCATAGAGACTTGGATTACATCTGGGTACAGAGCCTTTGAGCTGTGTGACTTTAGGGTGATCTTACTTCTCTCTGATTTTTAGAATAAATTAGACAGCCCAGGTGGAAAACGCATTAGACACCCTGTACCATTTGGTTCATTTCATATGTAGGACACATTCATTTTTATTTTCCATCTAGCTCCTTTAACAGACTATACCATTTAACAAAGATTGATTGACATTTATTCTATGCACAGATCTCCGTTGGCACTGTTAGAAATGTGGGGGTAAAAGAGATACTTTCTTAGCTAGGTGTGGCGGTACACAGTTTCAATCTCAGTGACTTAGGAGCAGAGGCAGGATAATTGTGAGTTTGGGGCCAGCCAGATCAAGCTAGGTAGCAGTGAGAACCTATCTCAAATATCACATAAAAAGAGGGATGGATGTAGCTCAAGTAGTGATTGCTTAGCTTGCTTAAGGAGAAAGAAGGAAAGAGAGAAAGAGGAAGAAAGCAGGAAAGCAAGCAAGCAAGGAAGGAAGGACAGAAGGAAAGAAGGAAGGAAGAAAAAAGGAAAAAAAAGAAGGAAGAAGGAAGAAGAAATGATGGAAGGAGGAAGGAAAGACAGAAGGAGGGAAGAAAGAGAAAAAGAGAGATAGATATATTCTCATCCTTCTCCAAGAACTTTATCACAGGTATCATCACGGTGAACTCTGGAGAGTGAGATGTCTGGCTCCATAGATGCGCCTGCTGCGTGAGGGACATTCTGTACTTTGTCCCAGTGAGACTGGATTCTGTAGACTATTGGCATTTAAGGATTAATATTTATGGTCTTGATGACCGACCAAGTAGATATTCTTTTGTCCTATTTTGCAATCATTTAAGATTTATTGAGACTCAATTTAAATTTCATAAATCCATGATATCAGTAAGTAAATTGCTGTACTGCTCAGTGCCCACTTTTAATGTCAATGTTTCCTACTTATAGTCAAATCTGTAATGAGGTAAAAGCTTTCTTTATAGCACCAAAAAGAAAACTAACAGGTTGCTTTTGATGGATGAAGAAAGAAAATGAAGACTTTAAGAAAGTGATTTTTTCTTGGCAGTGGTAGGTCAATGACACAGTTGAACTGTGAATTTGATGATAGCTTGAATTTATTATCATGGGTAGGAAGAGTGACTTTGATAAAAGTATAGTGTATTCATAAACTGCTTTGTTAAAAGACAACTACTTTGTACAACTACTTAAAGATAACAATTTTCAAAAAGCAAAAACAAATGATTATATATATATATATATATATATGTAGAAAGAAAGAGAGAGAGAGAGAGGGAGAGAGAGAGTTCAAGAAACCAATTCTAGCAAGGGCTACACCTTCAAGACAATAGAGAAAAGAGTACAATTAAACCCACTATTGTTGGCAAGCAAGAGAGAAAGGTCCATGTGGAAGAGACCATATTCTTTCCAGACATTCACTTTGCACCCATTACTTTCACTGCTCTGTGGCTGGCAGACCTTTCTCCCTCTTCAATGATGGCACCAAGAGCGGAAAATCATAAAAGACTGCACCTTGCTCTCACACTGTGCAGCTCAGTGGGGTTGAGGCTAACCAAAGCTTTCCCAGGAGGTTGATTTTCACAGATTGATAGTAAATGATGCTCTCTATTTGGTCTCACAGAGAATAGTTCACTTGTTTACAAGTGTGAGGTCTCCAAGTAGAAAGCTTCTTACTTGGCCAAAAACACCTCTCAAATGCAGACCCCCTAAAAGACTGGAATCCAAAGAGGATTTCTGATCCCGCTGGCCTAACGTCTGACTACTCAATTTTTATTAGATGATCTATCTCTTTCTTGATTATTTAAATCAAGAATACTTGCTTCCTTCAGGGGAAACTCTTAGCTACTCCTCTACTGCTGGGTACCACTACAGTGCTGCAAGTGTTGCCATTATTGCTGTTGTTCTGATGTCAATGTTTGAACTTAAAGCCTAATGCTTGTTTGGGGGGTTCTCTACCACTTGAGCTACACCTCCAGCCCAGCTTTTTGCTGGTCAGTTTTGAGATGAAACATTGACTTTCCTTTTTAAGTTGGCTTTAAGCACAATCCTTTGGATCTCAGCTTCCTGAGTAGGAGTAAGCCAGTGGCACCCAGATTAGATGTTCTTTGTTTCTTAATGGTGACACACATTTGTTTTATGATTTTCAGTATGACCCAAGGTCTCTGATCATGCACTCTCTTGCAACTTGCACCCAAATACTGTTTCACATGTGTGATTCTTAACAAATTACCTCACATGTTTCCCTTAAAGCTCACAATATACAAAGCTCACGCGCGTGCGTGAGTGCCAATCCAGGTGGTTGGACTCAGGGCTTGAGTGCTGTCTTTAAGCATTTTTCTTAAGGTTAGTGCTCTACCACTTGAGCCACATTTCTGCTTCTGGCCTTTTGGTGGTTAACTGGAGATAAGAGTCTCAAGATCTTTCCTGTCTAGACTGGCTTTGAACAACAATTGTCGGATCTCAGACTCCCAAGCAGCTAGAAAGACAGGCCTGCGCCACCAGCTTACCAGAGATGTTTTATGGACCAGATAGGGGACTAAGGTTAAGTTGGAATTCCCTAGGAAAAAGTGCAATGAGTCCCTGAATGCTCTGATCTTTAGCAGATCACTTGTTCTATGAGGAAGATGGAGGCTAAGATTCTGTTTGCTCATAACAGTTCATATTTGGCCTGGCCTCCTGTCTCTCATCTTTAGACTCTCTTAATTTTTGTGTGAAGATTTTAGCCATAGTGTTACCCAAGCTGATCAGAGGAGTTTGTAGAGCCAAAGGGATACCAGACTTCAGCATACTTAGAAGGTAACAGGCAGTTAAAAAATCCAAATTGGGGTTGAATGTTGTTGCTATATGATAGTGACATGCTGTGGTGGAGGGAAGGCTCAGCATGCATGAAACGCTGTAGTAAATCCTTTCATGGATGTTTGTCAGTCCTTGCTGATGAAAATGAGAGGTGCTTTAAAAAAATTCTCATTCGGACAATGAGCATAGATGATCTCACTTGAGCTGTGTAGAACATGTGCAAATTCTAGCAGAGCAGGTGTAGAGCACGGAATGCAATGTGTGTAGTCTTTAGCATGGGAACAAGTTGTACCCTGTATGTTAGAATCATTAAAGATCCAAAAAGAGCATTTACAATTCTGCATTGTATTTCTCACCCATTTGCAAGCAAAGATACCTGCATCAGAGCCATATCTTCTAATCTTCCCCAGTCTTGAGTGGATGCATGTTAAAGGGAAAGATTATACTGGGTCTTTCCCACTGAGAATCTGATTCTGTAGGGATTAGAACTACTTGTTTCTACAAGTTTATTTTGGGGAATCATAGTCCAATAATACGATTTAATAGGAACATTTCAGAAATCCTGCTGATGAGGATCTATGGTCTTAAATTTGAATCCCGCTTGGTATTTTTATTTAGTCTCAATACCTATTGCCTCTTCCCAAGTTTGACTTGATTTCTTTTCCTCCTCAAATGTTTATATTGTTAAGACCTATAATTTAGCTAACTTTTAATAAGTGGGACAAATAGTATCCATGAACCTTTTCTTTGTCATGGATACCTAGGTTTGTTCCCAGAACCATTTATTTATGACTATCTTTTTTCCACTGGTTTTTGAACAACTGTTTTATTGAGATATAACTTCTATATATGCTTCACCTATTTAAGGTGGATGGTCAGTGATTTTAGTATAATCACAGATTTTGCAATCAAGTTTAGAGTAATTTTGTTACTCCAAAGACAAACTCTGACTCTACTCCCAAGTTGTCCGTCTTCCTTGACCTAGGAAATTGCTAACATATTTTCTGTCTTTACAGATCTACCTATCCTGGATATTTCCTGGAAATGAGATCATGCCACATGTAGTGTGGTTTATTTCTTTCACTTACATACTCCTTTCAAGAGCCATGTACTTTACTCATCTTTAGGGCCAAATAATATTTCATTTTGTGGGTATATCACATTTTATGTAGTCATTCTATGATTGATGGATATTTGAGTTGCTTCTAATTTGGAGCTATTGTAAATAATAGTGCTTTGAACATTTTGTGCAAGTTTTTGTTTTTCTTGGATGTGTAGTTAGGAGTGAAATGTCTGGACCAGATGTAACTCTGTTTAAACAGCCAGAGAAATTGGCCAAACTTCTTTCCAAAGCAGGAAGCCATTTTGCATTCCCACTAGTAATACATGAGGGTTCCCATCTCTCCATTCTTGCCCAGATGTGTTATTATGGTTGGTTTCCTTATTACAGTGATCCTAGAGGGCGTGAACTGGATCTCTGTGCTTTTAATTTGCATTTCCTTGATGACTCAAGATGCTGAGTATGTTTTTATGTAATTCTTTGTCATTTACCTATTTTCTTTTGAGAAATGACTGTGCAGATTCTTGGCCATTTTAAAATTAAACTTCTTTTCTTTTTTCATATTGTATTTTTATTTTGTATTGTTATTGTAAAGGTGAGGTACAGAGGGGTTACAGTTACATACGCCAGATAAAGAGTACATTCCCTTTTGAACAATAACACCCCTTCCTTTGTTCTCTCCAATTTTCCCCCTCTCCTCCCCACCCACAGGTTGTAGAGTTCATTTTCAATATAGTGTTTCCATTTCTTTGGCCCTCCTTACCCTCACAAAGACAGATAAACAAACAAGACAAGAGGAAGAGAAAACAAAAATAGCAACAAAGAAAAGGAACTCTTGTTTCCATTTCTTGGAAGAGTTCATTTTGGTAAATATTATTTTATATGATCAGATGCACATAGCTATTGTGTCTTTGTGTTCCCCACCTAAAAATATCCTCCTTTAGTTTCACTGCGTCAATGCTTTGAGACATGCATAATTTATTATGGCCAAGTGGTTTTTAATTTTTTTTTTACCATCCATTGTGTTTACTTATAGATTTATAGGCACATTCTAGCTATCACAAATGAGAGAAACCACACGACATGTTTTGCTGCATCTGGCTTACTTTGCCTAATATAATTTTTTCCAAGTCTTTCCATGTTCTTAAGATTGGTATAATATCATTCTTTTTGATGGATGTGTAGAATTCTATTGTGCATATATGCCATATTTTCTTGATCCATTCATTCTCTGAGGGGTATCTGGGCTGATTCCATATCTTGGCTGTAATGAACATGGTTGTGGTGGTTGCTTTAATGTGGCTAGCTTATGTTCTATTGGATACATGTCCAGGAGGGGAATTGTTGGGTTATTGGGGAGTTCTATATTTAGTCTTTTGAGGAGACTCCATATTGTTTTCCAGTGTGGTTAAACTCTGGAAAGCAGTTCTTTGCTTTTGATACTGAATTGTAAGAGTTCTTTCTAAATTTTATGTTGGGGTCATCTCACAGAAGTGTAGAAGGGAACCTCCACTCTGCCCAAATTGGGCTTAAGTATCATGGTTTAAGTATCCCTCAAAGCTTTTGTGTTGGAAACTTATTCCCTGAGTCCATCCATGGTGTTTGGAGGTGAGATCTTTAGGAGTGATTAGGACTAGATGATGTCATGAGGCTGAAGCCTCACTGATGATATTTTATCTAGAAAAGCCAGTTTGCTTTGACTAGTCAGTCACAAGATGCTTTCCACTGCATCCTGGTGTAGCCCTGAGGGCATCTGTCACTGGCCAGATGAAGAGCAAATGCTATCTCCCATGCTCTTGGATTACCCAGTCAAGAAGTGGGAGGCCAATAAGCTTCTATTCCTTATAGAATCCTAAATCTCAGGCACTTTGTGACAACCATAGATAACAGACTATAATACCACCCAGGCACCAAGAGAATCAGAAAAGCTTTACCATTGACATCATTAGGGTTTTTAGAGAGGCAGATATCTAAGGAAGTCCAAATAGCCCTAAGAGTAGGAAAATGTATTGATTTGTCTTTAACAATGATTAATGGTAGGAGGTGGTGAAATGTTTTTACATACACACATGCCAAGGCCATTGGCTGCTTGAACTCTTGCAAATACCCAAGGAAGGAGCACACAAGTTGTCTTGCTTGTCAGAGTGCCCAGAAGACATGGAAAAAGAGGGGGAGTTCATGGTCAAGCATCAAAAATGAAGAGTTGCTATCTCCTGTTAGATCCACATCCTCTATAGATAAGTAATTCCTAATCATTTGGGCACTTTTACAATGTCTTGATCATATTTTTAATACGTTTTTTATTGTGAAAATACTGTACAGAGGGGTTACAGTTACATGAACAAGGTAATGAGTACATTTCTTACCAAGCATTGTTGCCTCCTCCTTTGTTTTTTCCCTTCCATCCCTTCCCTCCCACCTCCACAACTACACTCCCCCCTCACCCCTCACCCCCTGCCTAAATTGTAAAGTTCATTTTTCAACATAGTGTCTTGTACATCTCATTGTTACAATGGGTCAACCTGTATTCCTAGGTAAACATTTTGTTTTTTCCCTTCCCCTCCCCAAATTATACCCACATCAAATACAGCGAAAAAAGGGGTTATACTGTGGGGGAGGGACATACAAAGCAACACAAAAATCACATGGTACCTTATGTTAGAAACAATAGCAAAAATGAAAAAAAAACTACTTGTGTCCCTATCTTGGGGTTCATTTCACTTAACTTCATCTTATCTGGTCATACATATATAGTTTTTGAACTTTTTTGCTTGTCCCAGACACATACTAGTGCAAATAAGGGAAACCATAGGACCTATGTTTCTTTAGGCCTGGCTTACTACACTTAATATGATTTTTTCCAAGTCTTTCCATTTCCTAACAAATGGGGCATGTCATTCTTTCTGATGGAGGCATAGAATTCCATTGTATATTATATATATATATATATCATATTTTCTTGTCTTGATCATATTTTTTGTAGAGAAAAGTTTCTTTTAAAACGAAATCTAAAGTGGTTTTTCTTCTCTTATTGATGGTGTTTTTAAAGCTCTATCTAAGAGACTAGCATAAACCCAGGCTCCAAAGGTTTATTTCTATATCTGCTATCTTCTAAGATACAGTTTTAACTTTTACTTCTAGGTATGTGATTCACTTTAATTAATTTTTGCTCATGAGTATTATTCACCAAGATGATACATGCTTTAGTCAAAAATTATATGCTTGTATACAATCTTTTTGAGGATTTTCTTTTTTGTTCCCTTGTAATTTTTGTCTGTTTTTAAGACAGTATCAGCTTGTTTGGATTACTGTTATTTAAAAAAAAAGCCTTGAAGTCAGAGAGTGTTATTGTCTTTTCAAGCTGTTGGGTTTATTTTACACCTTTAGCATTTTCATGTGCATTTTGAAATTGGCTTGTAAATTTCTATCAAAATTCCTGCTATAGTTTGATTGGAATTTCATTGACTCTAAGTGTAAGTTTATGGAAGAATTGATACTTTAGCACACTGTAGTATTTCAAATTAAATAGACAATATTTTTCTCCCCTTGTTTAGATTTTCTTAAATTAATCTCAAAAGTGTTTCACAGTTTCATAGCTTGTCCATTTTTATCATTAAGTTATTGTGAATTATAATTTTTTGTTTTAACTTATAATTTTCCATTACTGGTTATAGAAAATCACAAATGATATTATATGTTGATCTCATATCAGGACTTGGTGAAACTCACTTAGTTCTGGTGGTTTTCTTGCAGACTCCATCAGACTTCCTGTGTAGATAATCCTGTTAGTAAACACAGTCTTACTTCTTTCATTCCAATATAGATGAATTTCATTTCTTTCTTCTTGACATAATGCACTGAGTAGGAATAAATAGACTATTGGAACCAGATGGCGAGTCTTGCTACTGACCTTAGGAGATATCAACCTTTCCATTTTATGTCTGATATTAGCTGGGATTTACAGGGAGAGCTGATGATACTAGACCTTTCTTCTCCTACTTAGCTCCAAGTATTTTACCAATCATAGATGAGCTAATCATACTATATGATTTTTTTTAGTGTGGGAATATGGTGGAATGCTTAAACTGATTTTACTTTTTGTCCAGAAGAAACATACGGTCTGAACTCCAGGAGAACCATGCTTAGAGCCTTACTGTTATGTTGATTATTTCTGAGATGGCATTTGTTTTTTACTTGGGTGCTCATCTGGACTGTGATCCATCTATTTCAGGATTTCTGTAATTGCTGAGATGACAGACACACACCATGTGTCCAGCTTTTCTCCACCGAGATTTAATATCAATGATTTAATCTTGAGGATGGTCTGGAAGTATCATCCTTCCAATCACAGCCTCCCAAGTAGTTCAGGTTATAGGCAAGAGTGACTGAACCTGCTGTGATTTGAAGGACTAGCTTAAATGTGCACAGATGAGGATAAATCCCTGCTGGTCATTGTATCGGGTTCCCAGAGCTGCTGTACTACACCATCACAAACTAGACATGTTGAACAGAAATGTCTTTTTTTTTACATCCTTGAAAGCTCAAATTGCAACCAGATTGTCCAGAACTCATGCTCTGTCTGAAGATGTCTAGTGGTTACTTACTAGCCATGTTGTCTTTCTTGGCTTGTTGATGCTTTACTCCCATGTTTGCCTTATCAGCACCTGAGGATATCTGCCCCTCTGTGAAGATTTTTTACTGTTCCAGAAGGACAACATGCCTGTTATGGCATCATCTCAACTTGGTCACATTTGCAAAGATCTGCTTTCTAAAGAAAGTCAGATACACAGGCATCAGGAGTTTAACATTTATTTTTTTCTAAAGTAACCATCTACTTACTCTTTTTTTCTTTTTAAATTGTTATTGTAAAGGTTATGTACAAAAGGGTGACAGTTGCATAAACTAAGTAATAAATATATTTCTTTTTGAGCAAGTCATTCTCTCATTTTCATCTAGTTTTATTCCTCTAAACTCCCTCACAAGTTGTGTAGTTCATTTTCAACATAGTATTGAATATTAGTGCTGCATTTGTTTACCCTTTGTAACATCATTTCTGTGTTCCCTTTACCCTCCCCCAAACAGATGAATTACATATGATAGAAAAGGTACAGAAACACAAACAATGGCAAAAAAGAAAAAGATTGAACAATAAAAAAACCTTTTGTTTGCATTTCTTGTTCATTCAAAAATATCATTTTATGTCTTCATATGTACATCAGTACTGAGCCTTTGAGATCTTCTCCTAAGAATATGCTCCTTTGGTCTCACTGTTTAAATGCCTAGAGACCCGTGTAATTTATCATGTCCCAGGGTATGGTTTTAACCATCTAGTATGTACTTGTAGATTTATAGGCACAATCTAGTTACAACAAATGAGGGAAAACATGCAGCCTCTGTTTTTTTGGGTCTGGCTACTTTAATTTTTTCCCAAGTCTTTCTATTTCTTTCTGGATGGTAAAATACCATTCTTTCTGAGGATAAGTAGAATTCCATTGTGTATATATACCACATTTTCTTGATCTATTCATCCATGGAGGGACTTCTGGGTTGATTCCATATCTTGGTTGTGGTAAACAATGCTGTACACAATGGTTGTGTTGGTGGCTTTAGTGTGGCCTTGTTTGTGTTCTATTGGAAAAATGCCCAGAAGTGGAATTTCTGGGTCAAAGAATTGAATATTTTTAAAATTAATTAATTTATTTTTATTGTGAGAATACTGTAAAAAGGAGTTACAATTACATGGGCAAGATAATGAGTACATTTCTTATCAAGCATTGTTGCCTCCTCCTTGTTTCCCTTCCCATCCCTTCCCATACTCCTCCCTCCCCGACCAGACCCTTCTCCCCACCCCCCACATAACGACTTGTACATCTCATTGTTGCAATGGGTCCACCTGTGTCCCTATTTAAACGATTTGGTTTTTTTCCTTTCCCCTCACAAATTATAACAACATCAAATACAGTGAAAGTATGGGTTGTACTGTGGGGGAGGGACATACAAAGCAACATAGAAATCATCTTATAAATACGATAGAAACAACTGTATGAAAGGAAAAAAAACATTTGAATACTTATCTTGGGGTTCATTCCCCTAACATCAACTTATCTAAACTTTTCTACTTGACTCAGACATATACTAGTTATTGCAAATAAGGGAAACTATGGGACCTATGTTTCTTTGGGCCTGGCTTGCTTCACTTAATATAATTTTTTCCAAGTCTTTCCATTTCCTAACAAATGGGGCAATGTCATTCTTTCTGATGGAGGCATAGAATTTCATTGTGTATATATACCACATTTTCTTGATCCATTCATCTGCTGAGGGGCATCTGGGTTGGTTCCATACCTTAGCTATGGAAAATAATGCTGCAATAAACATAGTTGTGCTGGTAGCTTTAGTGTGGTCTTGTTTGTGATCATTTGGGTAAATGCCCAAAAGTGGGATTGCTGGATCATAGGGGAGCTCTATGTGGAGTCTTTTGAGGATTCTCCATAACGCTTTCCAAAGTGGTTGAACAAATTTACACTCCCACCAACAATGCAGTAAGGTTCCCTTCTGTCCACATCCCCTCCAGCATTTGTTGTTATTAGAGTTCTTGATTATAACCGTTCTAACTGGGGTGGGGTGGTTTCTCTATGTTGTTTTGATTTGCATTTCTTTTTTGGCTAGAGAGGTTGAGCATTTCTTCATGTGTCTATTGGTCATCCTTCTTTCCTATTTGGAGAAGTTTCTCTTTAAGTCTTTAGCCCACTTATTTATTGGGCAGTTGTTTCTTTGAAGATTTTTTGGGGGGGATTTAATTTTTTAAGTTCCAGGTATATTTTAGATATGAGACCCTTGTCTGTTGTATGGCTACTGAAGATCTCCCAATCTGTGGGCTTTCTATTGATCTTGCTAGCTATGTCCTTTGCCATGCAGAAACTCTGCAATTTCATGCAATCCCATTTGTCCAGTCTTTCTTTGATTTGTTGTGTTTTTGAGTTTCTTTTAAGAATATTTCATCCTGTGCCAAGGAAACCTAGGAGTTCTCCTATTCCATAGGAGAATGTTTTCAGAGTGTCTGCTTTGACTCCGAGGACTTTGATCCATTTGGAGTTGGTTCTGGTGCAGGTGATATATAAAGATTTACCTTTAGTTTTCTACAAGTAGTTAACCAGTTTTACCAGCACCATTTACTGAAGAGGCTGTCTTTCTTCCATTCTATTGTTTTAGCTCCCTTATTGAAGATTAGATGGCTATAGGTCTGTAGGTTCATTTCTGGGGTTTCAAGTCTATTCCATTGGTCCTGGGGTCTGTTCTTGTGCCAGTACCAATCTGTTTTGATTACTAGGGCTTTGTAGTAGAGTTTGAAATTTGGTATTGATATTCCTCCAGCAGTGCTCTTTCTGTTAAGGATCGTTTTCACTATTCGGGGTCTTTTATTGTTCCATATGAATTTTTGGATTGCCTCTTCTATTTCCTTGAAGAATGAGGTTGGGATATTGATAGGTATCACATTGAATTTGTAGATAGCCTTGGGAAGTATTGCCACTTTCATGATGTTGATCTTTCCAATCCAGGAGCATGGGAGTTTTTTTTTTTGCCACTTTCTAAGGTCTGTTTTGATTTCCTTTTTCAGGTTTTTAAAATTTTCATCATAGAGGTCCTTCCCTTCTTTGGTTAATTCCTAGGTATTTTCTTTTTTGTGGGTCTATTACAAATGGAGTTGCTTCCCTGATTTCAGCCACACTTTTCTCATTGTTGGCATATAGAAAAGCCATTGATTTTTGACGGTTAATTTTATACCCTGCTACTTTGCCAAAGTTTTGAATCAGCTTGAGTAATTTGGGAGCTGAGTCCATGAGATTCTTTAAATACAAGATCATGTCATCTGCAAAGAGGGAGAGTTTTACTTCTTCTTTCCCTATTTGGATCCCCTTTATGTTTGCATCTTGTTTTATTGCTGTAGCTAGGCATTCTAATACTAGATTGAAGAGCAGTGGAGAGAGTGGGCATCCTTGTCTTGTTCCTGAGTAAAGAGGAAATGGCTTTAGTTTCTCATCCTTGAGTATAATATTGGCTGTAGGTTTGTCATATATAGCCTTTATTGTATTGAGGAAGGTCTCATGGATTCCTAGTTTTTCCAGAACCTAATTCATAAACGGGTGTTGGATCTTGTCAATTGCCTTTCCTGCATTTATTGAGATAACCATGTGGTTCTTTTTTTTAATTTAATTTAATTTTATTTGTGAACATACTGTACAGAGGGTTACAATTACATGGGCAGGATAATGCATACATTTCTTACCAAGCATTGCAGCCTCCTCCTTTGTTTTACCCTTCACATCCCTTCCCA
>NW_012267236.1:17990939-17991294 GCF_000151885.1 Dipodomys ordii
CAGTGTTTGTAGAGCTATTTGGGAACTCTCTTCTGGATTATTCGTTATCTGTTCTGACCCTTGATTATCAAGATTGGGAATTGAGATATCCGAATTTGCTGTTTTTCTTGTGTTTTTCCGGCTTACTCTGCCCATTTGAGATGAAAATAGCACCAGTTTTGAGCTAGGACACTATCTTAAGGCAACCATCAATCATAGTTTGCTTTTGTACAGTCAATAGTCTACAGATACAATCTAGTTCAACAGATACATCTATTTAACATCAAACAAGTATATGTTAATGGGCTTCAAACCGCAGAGAAGAATTTGGAAAACCAGAAATTATTAGGGTTAGGGAGAGATGTGGGTAAAAAAT
>NW_012267236.1:17992419-18069341 GCF_000151885.1 Dipodomys ordii
CGCCGTTAAGTTCTTGTGACCTGCTAAATGACTCGTTTTATTCCAAGGCCTGAGTTGGAGCTGGCAGCTCATCCGAGCTTTGTCGGTATCCAAGATGGAGATCACCGGTGCTGGGGGGGGAGGGGTGGCCTTCCCTCCTCTGCTCCCTGAGAAGGAGTGAGGACATCAGGCTTCTACTCACGCAGAGTCTTGGTTCCTGGGTCGTCTCTGGTCTGCAAACTGCAGGATGAAGATGTCCGCTCCTTGTCGGTTCTTGCTGGTTTGAGTAGAATCCGCTCGCCCGCTGCGTCTGGCTCCTTCGTCCCGGACTCTCTGTGTGAGCGCTCAGGTATGGCCCCGGCTGCGGTCTCCGCCGCGACCCTGCCACTGCCGCCGCTGCGGCTGCTGCTGGCAAGTGCTCAGATTTGTCTTCTTGCCTTGGCTTTCCCTCTCTTGTCTAACTCTGTCCTGTGATGGCACACTTGGTGTGATTCTCTGGCTTAGTACTGTTCACTGGAACTCTAAAACTGCTTTCTATGCGAGAGCTTTTTCAGATTCCAGCTTCTCCTCCGCCATCTTCCTGGAACCTAACCGTGTGGTTCTTATCCTTGCTCCTGTTGATGTGATGAATAACATTAATTGATTTGCGTATATTGAACCAGCTTTGCATCCCTGAAATGAATCCTGTTTGATCACGGTGTATGAGTTTTTGGATGAATTGTTGAAGTTGATTGGCCAAAAATTTTTTGGGAAGTTTTGCATCAATGTTCATCAAAGAAATGGGTCTATAGTTCTCTTTCTTTGATGAGTCCCTGCCTGGTTTTGGGATGAGGGTTATGATGGCTTCATAGAATGAGTTTGGTAGTGAGCTTTCTCTTTCAATTTTATTCAAGAGTTGGAGGAGTATTGGTGTGAGTTCTGCTTTGAAGGCCTTGTAGAATTATGCTCTAAAACCATCTGGTCCTGGGCTTTTCTTAGCTGGGAGGTCTCTTATTGCTGGTTCTATTTCAATGCTTGATATGGGCCTGTTAAGATGGTTTATCTCATGTTG
Organism: Dipodomys ordii; assembly: GCF_000151885.1. Classification (NCBI taxonomy): domain Eukaryota; kingdom Metazoa; phylum Chordata; class Mammalia; order Rodentia; family Heteromyidae; genus Dipodomys; species Dipodomys ordii. Next base: position 17,993,450 of record NW_012267236.1, read on the forward strand.
GTTTAGTTTTGGCATGTCGATATTTGCTAGGAAAAGGTCCATTTCTACCAAGTTCTCAAACTTATTAGCATAAAGGTTTGAGAAGTATTCCCCTATAATGTTCTGAATCTTCATTGTTTCTCGGGTGATGTTTCCATTCTCATCTCTGAGTTTATTTATTTGGGTGTTTTCTCTTCTTTTTCTGACAAGATTTGCTAAGGTCTGTCAATTTTGTTAATTTTTTGAAGAACCAGCTCTTTCTTTTGTTGATTCTTTCTATGTTTTTTTTGGATTCTAATTCCTTTAATTCTGATTTAATTTTAATTATTTCTTTCCATCTACTGGATTGGGGTTTATCTTGCTGCTCTTTTTCAAGGAGGTTTCAGATGAGTCATTTAATTGTTAGTCAGATCTCTCCAATTTGTTGATGTAGGAACTCAGAGCTATAAACTTGCCTCTTAGTACTGCCTTTGCTGTGTCCCAGAGGTGCTGGTAGTTTGTGTGCTCATTTTTGTTGAATATCATGAACACTTGAATTTCGTTTCTAATCTCTTCCACGACCCACTAGTGTTTCAACAGTGTGTTGTTCAGCCTTCATGTGTTACAGAACTTTCTTTGGTGGCTTTTGGTGTTGAGTTCTAATTTTATTCCCTTGTGGTCTGAGAGAATGCAAGGTATAACTTCAATGTTTCTGAATTTGGAAAAGTTTGTTTTGTGACCTAAAATGAGGTCTATTTTGGAAAATGTTCCATGTGCTGCTGAGGAGAATGTGTATTCTGATGTGCCTGGGTGAAATATTCGGTAGGTGTCTGTTAAATCTAGTTGATCTATGCAGGTGTTTAAGTCTGCGGTTTCTCTGTTGAGTTTTTGCTGAGTTGATCTATCTAGTGGGGATAGTGGTATGTTAAAGTCCCCGACAATTAATGTCTTTGGATCTATATGAGATTTGAGAGAAAATAGTGTTTCTTGAATAAATTTGTGTGCTCTGTTTGGCGAATAGAGGTTTAGAATTGTAATATCCTCCTGAAGAAGAGATAAGAATTGAATATTTCTTGTTGGGAGATATAATTTCACCCTTTATAGTCAAGATGTCTTATTTTTAAAAAAATATATTCTTGTAATCAATTTGTCAAAATTTTGTTTTTAATTTTGCACTTATAGTCAGGTATTAGTGGCTCACGGGTATAATGCTGGCTACTTAGGAGGCTGTCATCCAGGAGACTGAGGTTTGAATTCAGGATTTGTGCTTTTCAGGCAATTGATCTACCACTTGAGCCATGATCCTAGTCCTTTTCAATTTTGTTATCTTTCAGATAGGGTCTTGTGTTGTTTGGCCGGCCTCAGACTATAATCCTCCTACCTCACATAGCTGAGAGTTCAGGTATGAATCAACAACTTCACTTGTTTGTTGGGATAGCAGTCTTGTTAGATTTTTTGCCTACCCTGATCTTGAACCAAACATAATCTTCTCAATCTCTATATCCAGAGTAGCTTTCACTACAGGCCAAGTTCATTTTGCCTGACATTAATTACAAATTTATTTTCTTATCATTAATTACAAATTTATTTTCTTATTTGGGGATTAATCCATTTAGTTGATCTATTTCTTCTTTTTCTTCTCTTCTACCTCCTCTTCTTTTCCTCTTTTCCCTTCTCTTTTCCTTCTGCTTATCTTCCTTCTCTTCCTCCTTCCTCTCTTTTAGTGCTGGAGCACCAGCCCAGGGCCTTGTGCATTCTAGGCCAAGTCCTTCACCATGAAGCTACATCTTCAGCGCTACTGCTTTCTTTTTATGGAGAACTTTAGTACTATATATCTTTCTGCCCATTTTATCTCATTGGTTGGATTTCTAAGCATAGAATTGCCGTAACATTCTCTTGTTGTCCTTTTAATATACCTAGAAGCTTTAATAATTCTGATGATTAGCAATAATGCCTTTTAAAAATATTTCACCAATCTGGGTAGTGACATCAATTTTATTGATCTTCTCAAGGCAGTAGATTCTAGTTATATTTATTAACTTTATTTTGTTTTTTCTACTTACTTTTACAGTACTCTTTATTATTTTTCTTTGTTTTTTATGTTAAGTTTGCTTACCATTACTTAGCTTCTTAAGAAGAAGGCTTATTGTGGTGGTGTTTTTATAGCCAGGTATTGGTGGCTCACGACCATAGTCCTGGCTACTCAAGAGGCTGTGATCCAGAGGACTGAGGTTTGGGTCATTTTGGTTTTAGTGCCAGTCCTGAGGCTTGAGTTTAAGGCCTGGTTGCTGTCTCTCAGCTTTTATGCTCAAGACTGGTGTTCTACCACTTGAGCCACAGCTCTACTTCAGGCTTTCTGCTAGCCAATTGGAGATTAGAGTCTCACAGACTGAGCTTGGGCTGGCTTTGAACCAGAATCTTCATATCTCACCCTCCTAAGATGCTTGAATTACCAATGTGAGCTTCTGGCACTCAGCAATTGTGCTGTTTTATAATGCATGCATTTAACTTCCCCCAATGACTGCTTTTTCAACATACCACTCATTTTTATATTGCAATGGTTTTTATCATTCAGTTTAAAATACTTCCCAACTTCCCTTTTGATTATTTACTACATAGAATATTTAGAAATATGTTAGTTTTTCAAGTATTTGAAGATTTTATAAAGCCTCTTTCATTTAGTGACTTCTAACTTAATTCTGTTTGGTTAGAGAACGTAATTTGTATGAGCAGAATCCCTTTTTAACTTTTGAAGTTGTTTAGGTCTCAGAATATGGTCTGTCCTTGTCCATATTTCACATGCCCTTGGAAAGTATATTCAGTGTGCTATTGTTGGGCAAGACATTTCACAAACATCAATTAGGTAAGGTTGTTTGGGGGTAATTTTCAGGTTATCTATATGTTTTCTATATTCTATGTCCTTCTCTGATTAATTTTTGTTGTCAGTTATGAACAGGCAAGTATTGTGAGACCTCGTTATGACTCTAGCTTTGTCTACTTAGCCTTATAATTCTCTTTGTGAATTTTCATTCTGTTAGTAAGTGAATAAGCATTTAAGATTTCCTTGTCCTCCTGAGGACTCTGTCTTCTTGTTCTGTGTTCATTTTGGATTGCTAAGACTGCTTCACCACTGGTGGTTCTTTGGTAAAGTTTAATCTGCCATTAATCCCATCCACTGTATTGTTTTTGCTAAGATATTACAGTTTCATCTCTAAAAGTTCTGTTGGATCTTATTTATATTGTTCTTATCTTGACTTAACTGTTGAGACATATGGGACACAGTTTTAATAATTGCTCTAATGACTTTGTCTGCTATCTGTAACATCTGTGTCAAGGCTAGAAGGCTCCAGTTCATCTATTTATCTTCTGATGCTTTCTTCCTGTTTCTTTACAAGCCTGGGAAGATTTGATTGGATGCCAGGCACTATAATGTTTACCTTACAGTGTTAAATACTACATGCTTAAAATACTCTAGATTTTTGGTCAAGAGTCTGACTTCTATCAAGTCTTACTTCTAAAATTTGTTTGCTAGGATGGAACACTGATTAGGCGAGGGCTAATTATCCCCAATTCCCAAGATAAGACTCTTCTGGTGACTTTACCCAATGTATCAAGAATTATGAAATTTGCTAATATGGCCACTGGGAAAGGTTAGGAAGACTCCTAGGCTCAAAACACTGTCATGGTCACATCTAGAACTTATTACAATGAAAAGCATACAAAACAAAATCTGCACACATCATAGAATCCAGAAGATGTTGGGCACAGGCTTCTAAGAGTCCTGTCTCAATGGGTTCACACAGGACATATTTAATTCCATCAGTAAGGCATTGTGACACAATGTACAAAATGCTGCCTGCTGGGAAAACTCCTTAGAGACTGATCAGCCAAGGCTTCAATTGGGGGATGGACATGTTGGCATTCTCTGACCACCATGGGCCAACATTCCAGGTTCCCTGTAGATAATTGGGTGTTCTACATAAGCCATCCTTTAATCCTCCCTCCTTTTAGTTAAAAATGAATTTGAAACCATTGATTTGATAAAAGAAAATCCAACCACTTTGGAAAGCAGTATGGAGTTTCCTCAGAAGACTCCACATAGAGCTCCCCTATGACCCTGAAATCCCACTTTTGGGCATTTACCTAAGTGATCACAAACAAGTCCATACTAAAGCTACCAGCACAACTATGTTTATTGCAGCATTATTTACTAAAGCTAAGATATAGAACCAACCCAGATGTCCCTCAGTAGATGAATGGATCAAGAAAATGTGGTATATATACACAATGGAATTCTATGCCTCCATCAGAAAGAATGACATCACCCCATGGAAAGACTTGCAAAAAATTATGTTAAGTGAAATAAGCCAGGCCCAAAGAACATTGGTCCTATGGTTTCCCTTATTTGCAATAACTAGTATATGTCTGGGACAAACAGAAAATGTCAAAAGCTATGTATATATTATATGACCAGATAAGATGATGTTAAGCGGAATGAGCCCCAAGATAGGGGCACAAGTGGTTTTTTCTTTCTTGCTATTGTTCCTAATGTACTTATAATGTACCATGTGATTTTTTTTCTGTTTCTTTGTTTGTTCCTTCCCCATGGTATAACCCCTGTTTTCACTGTATTTGATGTCAGTGCCCTGCATCTTGTATATACACTTCTCTAGCTTGGGGAGGGGAAGGGAAAAAACAAAATGCCTAAATAGGGTTAGAGGTTGACCCATTGTAACAATGAGATGTTCAAGATACTATGTTGAAAAATGAACTTTACAATTTAAGCAGGAAGATGGAGGAGAGAAAAAGGGGGAGGGTAATTGTGAAGGTGTGAGGGAGAGGATGGCAGGGGAAAAACCAAGGAGGAGGTAACAATGCTTCATAGGAAATGTACTCATTACCTTTCTCATGTAACTGTAAACCTGCTGTACAGTTTTTTTTTACAATAAAAAACATATTAAAAAAAGAAAATCCAGATGGAGCCTGAGTTATGGTTTGTCTTGAAGTATTTCCACTTTACAATGGTACAGCAGTGATATATGTATATGTGGTCGAACCCATACTCAAAGTTTGAGTATGGCTCTCTTCCTGGCCTAGTGATACACTGATGATGCTGGGCTGGCCGTGAGTTGTGGCTCAATGTTGGCTATGTGGAGATGTGAGAAGCCAATCGCTGCTATGCCGAATCCCATGCTGCCATGTTAGGACTGATATCCCATAGCATGAGAGCGTTAAACATTCTTGAGTGATGATATTTTCAGCTTTTGATGGATTTTTCAGACATACTCTCAATGTAAGTTGAGAAACACCCATTTGTGTTACAATAAGAATTGGCATTTTTTCTTTTTATGTCCAGGGTCGGATAGGATGGACTCAGTGTGCCAAATAGTCTAATCTAGTCAACACTTGTTAGATGAAAGCAGCTATATAATGCATACACAAGTGGGTGTGGCCATGTTATCTGAATTAAATTAAAAGAGCAGGCAGAATGTGTTATTCCTGGAGACTCTAATTTACCAACTCCTATTTTATACAATCATTAGATATTTCTAATAATCTCCTTTTGTCACAGCAACACCCATGACAAGAAAATGTCAACTATTATCCAGAAAGCTTGGTGGCCTAAGATATAAGTATTTAATTATATCATTGGAAAGAAGAGATCACTTGGCTGCAAAGGTAGGACATCAATTGTTAATGGCCTAGTGCCTATATTTTCATTCAAGTTAACAGTTATTTCACTGTATTTTGCATGGTTTATTTTGTCCCTGGAAAATTTTGCAACCTGAATAATGCACAATTACAAAGCTTTGCATAGAGGAATGTGCATTTCTTGATAAAGCTGAGGAGGGGAAGAAGGAAAGTATCCATGTGCACTAAAGCAAAAGTATGTGTCATGGCAGCTGTGACCCCCTGCAGAGAACTTCCACTAAGAAACCTGGAGGGTGAAGGTGGATCTGAATGGATGGTGCTGCTAAACCTTTTGGAACACTTATGCCCACTGAAAATTCTTCCAGGGACTTCTGAGTTATTGTATTACAGACCTTACAGAATTAGACAACTTCCTTTCTGTTTCCCCAAATTCAATCAATCACAGAGCAAATGTGTAATCCTCTCCTATGCATCACTTTCTGGAGTTTATTACTATTGTTCATTGTGAACTGTCATCTCATCTCTGGTATCCCAAAGTCTTATATCTACACATGGTAATGTCTCCTTTGCACCTAAAATTAGCCTACTAAGGAAGCTTAGGACTGATACTTCCAAAAAAACCCATCAATTTGAGGAAGATTTAGGAAATTACAGCCATGAATATATCACAAAAACTTTTATTTATTTAACTGTGTGTGTCTCAGTTTCCTCATTTGTAAATTAAGAATGTTAACAGTGCCTACATCAGAGGCTTGTTAGCAGGATAAATCACTTTTGTTATTAGCCAGGTTATTTTCTTTCACTTTCTACGTTCCCTATCAATCCTATTTCTCTCCTGGGAGCAGGACCTAGTGTGTGTGTGTGTGTGTGTGTGTGTGTGTGTGTGTGTGTGTGTGTGTGTGTGTGTGTGTGCACGCCAGTCCTGGGGCTCGAACTCAGGGCCTGGGCACTGTCCTTGAGCTCTTTTGCTCAAAGCTAGCACTCTACCACTTGAGCCACAGGTCTGCTTTCTGGGATTTTTTTGTGGTTAATCAGCAATAACCATTTCATGGGCTTTCCTGCTGGCTGGCTGTTAACCCACAACCCTCAATCACAGGTTTCTGAGTAGCTAGGAATACAGGTGTGAATCACTGGCACCTGGCTGGGAAATGTTTACTTTTTCTCTTCAGCAATACTGTACGGGATTCAAATACTTCATAGAAAAAGAAAACTGACTCCCTAAGAGAAATTCAGGACAGCTATTGATAACAGTATTTCCTCCATTTTGTTTTCCTGGGTTTTGAGGCCTATGGACCCCTACCCCTGCCCCACACTTGATGCTAAGGATTAATTCCATGGTCTGCACATGTTAGGTGAGTGCTGTACTATTGAGCTATGCCTTCAACCCAAGGCTATTCTGAAGGTCTTCTCTTACCAAGTTGATTAACTGGTTCTAGGAGGGGAGCCTCTGGGAAACAACTTCCTTTTACTTCAAAAACAGCAATATAAATTGGTAAATGTTGTTCTTGGAGGCTAGATTCTATTCATACAATATTAACTCATGTTAGTTACCATACAACCCAGGATAAATGGTTGCACAAAGTGGCTGTTTGACGATGCTTACTGAATAAGACAGCTCAGCATTTAGACCTATTAGTCTTATTTCTTTCTTATAAAAAGTAAATGACTAAAGAGCCTGCTCAAGTGGGACTCATAGATGGTTTATTCACTTAATATGAAAACTAGGTGGTTTAATATATGGTCTCTAATATTTTTAAATCAGACATCTGCACATACCATGGACCTCAGTTTTCTCATCTTCAAAGTGTGTATGCACTTAGGCAATTATAATGCCTATCTCACTGGTTTATTGTGAGAATTAAATGAGTTCTTACACAGCCCGGTGCATATTAAGCAGTCTATAATTGTAGCTATTAGTATTCATCCAGTAAATATTTCTGAATTGAGTGTCACCGTGTCTCATAAATTGGGGTGGGTGGTGGGGAATATGGAGATGAATACACAGTTCTGGATTACAAAGCATTTAGGAGGTTTCTATAGGAAGCAAAGATGGAGATACAGCTAGACCTCTGGGTCAAGACTAAACCACATCTGTGAGTAGAACACCAACAGACGGGAATGCTCATCCACATGTTAAGAGTCTAGAATTAACCAAAGGCATTGAATTTTCCCCCGGCATTGCTTATATTTTCAGAAATATTTCATATGGAAGATGATGAACTACAAAATTCATTTTTCAAAGCAGTACAGTATTTTTGAGTAGTATAAAAGAGATATTATTGACAAAGCAATAACCTTGGAACTGTCAATAAGGCCAGAATTTCAGAGCTACCAAGAAAAGAGCAGAGAATGAGCTCTCTTTGTCTCGTTCTGTCTCTGTCTTTGTCTCTGTCTCTCTCTCATACACACACACAGAAAGAGAGAGAGAGACAGAGTGTTTATAGGACATTTTCTCTCTTTCTGAAGGTAATGGTAGAAATCCTAGTGTGGACCAATAAATATTTTGGTAAAAATTGAAGGTTACAGAAATATTAGCTGCCTGGGGGAGTTGGAGGATGCTTCATGAGGAAGATTATATTTTAACTTAGTATTGATTGCATCTGAACTGTGTTTGGAAGGGTGAATTGGAACATGTCAAATGGGAAAGGATAGTTCAGGAAAAGGAGCAAGTATGTACAAAGTCTCAGAGATATCTCAAGGGAATTTCAAGTAGGTTAACTTGATTTCAGGATAGGGACTGTGGCAGACACTGATTAATAGCATTCAGAAAGGGAAGGTGGAGGGCAGGCCACAAAATGTCCTGCTGTAAATGTAATCCAGGGACGATGGGGAAGGTTGTCAGAAAGGGAGAGCCTTGCACACAATTGTAGTTTGAAAAGATTGCTCTGGTCAATCATGGATCAAAGCTGTGAAACAGGAGGCAGTTGCAATGCTCAAGGTCAGGGATGATGAGCACTCTAAAAGCTCAGATGCCGTGGAGTAAATGATGGGTGAGAAGATTCACTGTTACTTTAAGATGCTGTGCATTTGCATAGCATGTCTAAGCTTTCCTAGCATTACAGACTTTACCTGTACCAGGTAAACTCAGACCAGTGGGAATTACATCTCACCTTGAAGATAAAGAAGCAGTTTCCTTGAGGTGAAGTGGCTTGCTCATGGTCATAGAGTAACACATAGTTGTATCTCAAGGACAAGAACAACTGATGCTCCCTACAACATATTCATAGGAAGTTATTTGTGATACTTTCCTCTTTCATCATCCTGGAAGACATGAATGGGAATCCTACATTTGAACCACCACGATTCTTTAGTGTTATTCTACTTCCCCTCCCTGTGCCCTGCCATGCCTAGTTTTCCTTACTGAGGATCAGTAATGTTCTAGGTTCTCTGGTTTATGATTGTAAATCCCTCTATTTATGCACACAGGAGGATCTTGGTTTTTTCTTGATACAGCGTACCATCCTGTCTTTAAGGACAAGGCAGTCAGTCTGTGTGTATTCTTTTTTTTTTTTTTGTGGGTCATGGGCCTGAACTCTGGTCCTGGGCACTGCCCCTCAGTTCTTCAGCTCATAGCTAGTGTTCTACCACTTTGGCCACAGTGTCACTTCCGGATTTTTCTGCTTATGTGGTACTGAGGAATTGAACCCAAGGCCTCATGCATGCGAGGCAAGTACTCTACCACTGAGCCACCTCCCCAGCCCAAGCCTGTGTATTCTTTTGCTGACCTTTCCAAGTTACTCCCTAAATGTTTCTTATCGTAATTATATACTTCCTCAAAAATGAAGCCCTATAGAAGTATTTTATGAACATTCATCTTTGAGAATAATTAGAGATGGAAGATTTATAACAGATACTAATATCTTATTGCTCCCAAAGGATCTTTTCTTTTTGCAGGTGCTCATCTTTCAAGTTTTATTACTCTTATGTAAATCTCTGAACTGAGGGACAAATTTACTTTATTATTTCCACTTGGACTCTTGTGGGTCTTTCCCTTCTGCTTTATGCTACTTGGCTGGTTCCTGATGATTTCATATTTATGAGTCAATCAGCTCTTTTGCCCCTTAGTAGTTCCTATCAAAAGTTACACTGATTTAGACATCACATGTCAAAAGAAAAGTTAGAGTCCATGAGTCCAACCCTGTGTAGATGAGGAAACAAAGACACTATGAGTGAAAGCAACTATAAGGCAGGAACACCCAGCAGTCAGCTGCCAGAGGGACCCAAACGTTATTTTGTTCTGGTTTGACCCCATGTTCTACATTGTCCTACTTTCTGTTACTTTAAATTCAATATGATGCTGGAGCATCACAAGTGGGAGGTATGGTTTCAGACTTCACAGCCTGGCTGGATAACATAGTTAAAGTATGTTAAGAGACAAATGTACTGTAATAAGAACCTGTTGAAGACAAAGAGCAGCTAACAATATGGAGGCTAGATAGCTTCAGAGGTGACCAGCCTCAGACTCTAGAATCAGCTTGACATTGGGTTTGATCCTGAATCTGCCTCTTCCGGGATGAGCAAACTTAACATGTTCTCTCCTCTCAAGGCATTTGCAGTGTTAAAGAAATGGAATCACAGATATTTTGGAACTTAATGAACACTTGATTACTGGCAGTCGGGAAGGTTTTCTTGGTGGATGGTAGGAGGTGGTAGAGGTACAGAAGACTGAGTGCAGTGACCTATGAAGAAAGGAGAGATAGATGGAATGCCAGATAAGGATGAAGGCCAAAGCTAAGGACCAAGGAAATGTGGGCATGATGAGGGACCAGGAAGGTGGCAGTGTAACTGTGGAGGAGGTCTTAATAGGGTAGTCATGAAGCATGGCTCCTAAGATTGGAGAAAGGTTTGGAAACCATAGAGTGCTAGAGGAGCTTAAGACACAACTTAGTGTTCTGATACCCAAGCTAAACTTCATGTAAGCTGTTTGATGCCAGGTTACAAACTTTTTCTTAAAACAAGGGTGATGGTATGTATGTGAATATGGTCAAAGCATATTTGGTGCATGGATGAAAACATCAGAATGAAACCCATAGGTTGAACAAAGTTAAAAGTTCTTTCTGTGGAACTTTTTAGCATTCTCAAGTCTAAGGTGAAAAATAAATTGTCAAGAGAAAATAAAAACATTGCATTTTCAAAGCTCATGTAATCCTAGATTGAATTTTTTGAACAAGGCACCACTAAGATTTTGTGTATTATCCAGATAAAACAGGGCTGGTGTATCCAAAATAGCAACCTTGACCCCTGACCATTGTGGTGGTGGGCTCTGGCTGCCTGGCCAATGGCTGCTGTTGATCAGAGAGAAAGGATATCTGTCCTCAGGTTCTCAGAGATTTCATTAGTCTCCTTGAGCTTTAGCAGCAAAGTATGAGTGGAATAGGGCTCAGAAAACAAAAATGTTATCTCAAAGTCCTGGATGCTAGAGAAATCAGATCAAGATGTCAGCAGGGTTGGTTCTTTCTGAGAGCTGTGAGGGAGGAGTTGTTTCAGGTCTTCTCATTGGCTTATAGATGGTTCTTTTTCTTCTATGAGCATCTGTGTCCAAATACTTTCTATGAGGACAGTAGCCAGATTGGATTATAAACTATTTTAATGAAGACTCTATCTTCAAATAAGGTCACACTCTAAAACGTTAACATATGAAATCTGAAAAAGACATAATTCTAGCCATAACAGTTGGCAAAACTTCCTCACTGAAGGCTAAAAGAGCATTTTCAAATAGAGGGTAGTTAGCAGCCTGGCTTTTTGGTTACCATGGTACCCCAGTTAGAGATGCTCAGACTTCTCCAAATGTGTAGTGGGTATTCATGCTCCGATGCCCTTGTGTACGCATCCTGCATCCCTGCTCCACCTTACATGCCTCATGCACAATTTCCTTACAGCATGGCTTCATTATTTTATGGTAGCGCCTTCAGTAAAATAACCTGATGTGGCATTTCTACTCTGAATGTTCAGTTCCCCAGTAGCTGTTTTCAGGGTGATTAAGATTCATGAGATAATTTGTGCCTTTATATCAATCAACATACTGACTATCTTAGGAGTGAAGCAGGTTAGGGATTACTGCTCCCTGTGATTCATGGAGATTTTGTAATTTAGGGAGGTAAAAAGTTCCTACACTAGCCTTTGACCCAATCCCAGTTACCCGTCCATGCCTGCCTCATCCATGGACCAACGTCACTTCCCATGAAACATCACCTCCCATGACCTGCATGGTTCCATGACTTTTGCTTCTTCATAGACATTTACACATGCATTCCCCAGATCATTTTGCCCAGTGATTGCTCCCACCTCCAAAAGCCGGCTTCCCCTCCTCTGGCAGCACAATGCATGCTGGGATTCATTCTACTCTTGTTCTTCCCTTTCCTTCACTATTCCCTGCCCCCATCACAGGATGTAATTTTAAGCCATCCTGAAGCTGAAATACTCAGTAGAGAGGAGACTGGTCTTAGGAGTGGACAAAAGGTCCAATGGCTTCTGTGTTTCTGGGGAGGCAGGTGGAACATACAGAGTCTCTGGGAACATTGAAGACAGCCAAGTGCTTACACCACTCCCTACCCATGTATACCTCCACCATCATCTAGATCCATAGTCTTAGAGTTGGCAGGCATCTTGAAATGGAAGTACAGAGGAAAATTGGCTTCATGAATGTGGAGAGTCTTTCTTTCTGAGTTGTTTGTGTTGGGCAATGCTTTCATCACCAAAGTCATGCATGAGGATCGTTTTCCTACAGAGGTCTTCCTCACGACCCTATCGTCAAACACCAGTCCTTGTCTGATAGGTTCTTTCTATTGTAATGATTAATTATCTTGGTCCTGCCTCTCATCTTCATCCTTAGTTCAGGTCAACTTCACCTTTCTCTGGTCCAAATAGTTCCCTGAATTTGTGCCTGATTGCTCCAATTTGTATTCCTCACTGTAGCCATTCAAATCAGTGGAATTAGTATGGCCCATCTCCAGCTTCACCTTCACCTCACATCTCCAGCTTCATCCTATAGCACTGGACTCTCTTACCTGCTAATCATTGAGACATTCTCTGGATGTTGTCTGCATTGGTTCTCCTGCCCAGAACCTCCTTCTCTGCCAGAACATCTTTTTCATTTTCCCCAATTTTCTGTTGAACTGATGCTTTTCCCTCATGAGGCAACCAGGAGTGAATTTCTCCAGATGGGACAAGTTGCTCTTTTTAAATGCTCACATCTTTGTCAGCGATCACCTGTTTACTCGACTCCTGCTCTCCCAGGGTGAGCATTGATTGTTGCACATTTTGTACGAGGGCACTGTAATCGGTGAACTCCTTTAGCAGGCTCTCTGTTGGTTGCTTGGTGTTTCTGATTTTGAAAATTCTCACTGCTAAGATGACCCTAAGACACAATTGCTGAGGTCATTTCTGTTTAAAAGCATTGAATTACTGGTACCATTCAGACAAGGGTGGAATGTAAAAACCCATACTCTTGCTAGTCAACTGAATTGTCTTTTCTTCCATGTTCCTGAAATGTTTTATTCAGGTGTTGTCACAGCTCCTGTCCCATTAGTGTCCACTTTGATGATTTGTACATTTTCTCTGACCAAACCTAGAGTTATTTTCTTGCCTAGCACTGGGCCTAGACATTAGTGGATTCTACATAAATTTTTGTATGATTTAAATTTCAGAACACCAGAATGAGAGGAAAAAGACATTTCAATCCTCCTCATATCTGCTGCCTGAAGGAAAAAAGAATAAAGAAGGATATGGCAAAATCACTTGTGATGTCGATACCTACTCCATCAGCACTAGGATCTGGGAGCTTCTCACAGGATCCTACGGACTGAAAGTGGGATTTGCTACCTGGGGATGGCAAAGTCCTATCCAGAGACAAAGAAGACCACTAAGTGAATAAAATCTATTGGCATTTCTCTTTCCAACCAAGGAGAGAATTTTCCTCAATTATATTCAATGGACAGTTAGAATATCTAAGGAGAGCAAAGTGGGAGAAAAACAAAAGAGTAAGGTTTCTTACGTCAGAGCATCTGGACTCAAGAGCAGTCTCATGAATTAAACCCACACACATTGTTTCACCTGCTTCAAGATCAATTATTTAATCCCATGACTTCCTCCTAAGTATCTCATAGAGTGCACTGAGGCTAAAATGGGACAAGCTCTGGCCAAGTGTGTAGAGACAGTAAAGGAAAGGGAGCTTCCTTTCTAAGGCACTCTCTGTTAGAAACACAGTTGTTGATGACCCATTTTCAAGATGATGTATTTGATTGTTTGCAGACAATTGCTAGTAGCTTGCTTACAGTATCTACTTATAGATGTGACAAAGTTCATGCATTGGAATCCATAGATAAAATGAGAAAATGGGTACAAACTATGTAAATTCCAGAAAGCACATATTCTCCTGCAAAGAAAAAAAACAACCCTTCCCACCTTCTCATCACTGAAAAACAAATGGGAGTGGAGACAGCCAAAAGTCCAGTCTCAAGAGTTCCATGTATTTAAATTACTCAGTAGAAAGTAATGTAGCATAGGTGATGTTTGGGAGTAAATGTGACCCCCATAGTATTCAACCAATGAGGAACTGGGAAAGGATCTCCAAGTCCTTGTTGCACTACGTTTATTACAGCCTTATTCACCATAGCTAAGATATGGAACCAACCAGATGCCCCTCAGTAGATGAATGGATCAAGAAAATGTGGTAAAGAAAGAATGACACCGCACCATTTGTTGGGAAATGGAAAGACTTGGAATAACATATTAAGTGAAATAAGCCAGGCCCAAAGAAACATAGGTTCCATGGTTCCCCTTATTTACAATAACTAGTATATATCTAGGATAATTTTACAAGACAATCAGAAAAGGTCAAAAGCTACTTATACCTGACCATATAAGATGATGCTAAGTGAAATGAACCCCAAGATAGGGCCACAAGAAGTTTTATTTTTCGTGCTGTTGCTTTTAATATATTATGTGATTTTTTTGTGTCTCCATGGTATAAACCCTGTTTTCACTGTATTTGATTCTGGTGCCCTGCATCTTGTATATACATTTTTCTAATTTGGGCAGGGGAAGGAAATATCAAAATGCTGAAACAAGGATACAGGTTGACCCATTGTAACAATGAGATGTACAAGACACTATGTTGAAAGTTAACTTTACAACTTTGGGGGATGGAGGGAGGAGTTGGGGAGGTGGGGAGGGAAGAGATAGCAGGGTAAAAACAAAGGAGGGGGTAACAATGTTCAATAGGAGATGTACTCACTACCTTACTCATGTAACTGTAACCCCTCTGTAGAGTATATTTACAATAAAAACATATATTAAAAAGTCTTTGTTGCAATCTCAGAAAATACACCCATCATCAGACAGACATCTGATCTTGCAAGACTACAGTTAAAATCTTGCTTTGCTGTACTTCTTGTCTCTGAGTTAAGCTTGGACCAATGAGAAAGTTTCTCATACAGATTGAAGCTCATAAGTTAAAACAGAGAAGCATCTAATTTTGAGGAGAATTTAAATCTATAGGCTACATATTGAGCTAGGCTAAAAGGCTCCTAAGACTCTTTATCCCTGGCTGATATGACCGGCTGAGTGAATAGCATTGGAATTCTCAGGCCAAAGCCAAGTTCGGAATGTCTTTCCAAGTGTGCTTCAGACATAGCTAACAATCCACCATCACTTTCCAAGGGACATTCAGTAGATAAATTGCTCCAACCAGGAAGTCTATGGAAACAGGGACAATGGAGGAATAGGACAGCTAGACCAGGGCTTTTTTGCACCTAATTTAGAACTCCATCTTTAAAGCAGGAGAGAGTTGCCAAATGTGCTGTGGTTTGTACCATTTCTAGGCCATGCTCCTTGTTTGGATAAGTTGGGTTCAAATGGGAATGGCTTAAAGAAAACCTATTTTCAGTCCTTTCTTCTCTGTACTAGGTAAACTTAATGATAAAACTCATACTCACTGATGGATACAAAATAGCATGACTAAGTCTGAAATGGAATTGAAATCAAGATATTGACTTTGCAGTGGGTAGATGAAGCATATTTTTTGTTCATATCAAGAGTAGGTTGGGGATAAGTCCTTTCTGCTACAGAGAACACTAATAAAAGAAAAATGACTTTTTCTCAAGCCCTCGGGGACCTTATGTAGGAGGAGGGAGAAGGAGTTGCTGCTTCATGTACTTCCGAGGCATCCAAAATTCACCATGTCTAATAAAGTTAATGACAGCCGAAAGGCATTGTATTCTGGAAATATGTTTGGATATTTACCAGGACAGTAATTAAAGGAACAAGATTTTTTTCCCTCTTTCTTTATTCATGTGAGAAACCTAGACCAAATGACACTAGAAAGATATTCCACGACTCGATGGTGTCTACTCTTCACTACCCAGCCTCAACTCCAGCTGCTCTGCCTCTCACGGTGCTCTGCTCCTCTGTAGCTCTTAGAAACCACACTGAGATTGGTAGCCACCAGTTTACCCTCTTTTCTTGAGTGAGAGCCCTCTCATATAGGTCTAGGTTTCTGGCCCCTTTTAATAACTTCATGGAATGTGAACTCATATGATTCAGAGTCACCAGACTTGTGTTCAAATCCTAGCCCTGTCAGCAATGAACTGTGTCATACATCTCAGTCCTTTTATAGTTTAGTCACTGGTACATTGTGGGGAACAAATAGTTCAGGCCTTGCAGAGTTAAGGTGAGGTATAGATGATGAGATTCTTGATATGAGGCAGCTCACTGGGTGTTTGAATCATAGCTGGGAACTAGAAGCTTTAGAAATGTTTGTTGACATGAGTGACTAATTAGCCCTCACAGCAGCCTGCACAAGCAGTGGGAGCTTCATGAACTGATAAGGTCCCTTCATCAGGACATGGAGAATGCTATCTGCTCCTTGTTTGGTGTGTTTACAAGGGTATACAAGTCTATCTGAAAGCAATTTACATTAAGATTATTATTGTGGTATTTACAATAATTAATAAAAATAATAGGTGGCATTTCATCAGATAAGTTAGAAAAAGTAAGTTCCCGAGAATCTGAACACTTCATTATGATTCTGACATTGGGTAACTTGAACAAATTATTGCTTTTGGTTTTATCTGAAACAGTTTCCATGATGTTCAATAGGTTAATAGATTATCAATTATGTAAAGATACCTTGCACACACACACATATATGAACCAGTGCTACGTTACTGATTGGTGGAATGTGTGATACATTAATAAATCTAGATTACCTTGAGTATTTTCATACTAAATATTAAATTCTGTGCTTCCATAAATTTAATAAGTTGATGCTGTAATGGAATTTTGTAGCTTTTAGAAATTATAATCAGTAGATGATAGTTTTATAATAGATAGGCACATTATTTGTCACAAAGAATGCTAAGAAATTACCTGGTTTGTAGCCTTTTTACTTTCCTCATGCATGGGATTGCAGGAATGCATGGTTTGAAACAGGTGCATTGATGCTTGCTGCAAGCATAAGTGGTGTCCTCTCATTGTGAAGGTTTCTGTGAGTCATTAAGAGTTGCTGATTAGGAACATGACTAGAAGCTTTGCTTTAGAGCCCTTTTTGTGATAACTTATTCATGTACCTTCAAGTTGGGAGGGTGAATATGTTAATAGCCTCATGCTAAGAATAAGTAAAGAGGGAACATGTTGTCCATTAGCCACGAGAAGACCATAAGGAGACTTACTCACCTTTGTGGTCCTTTGCTGGGAGGAGTACCCAGAGAAGAAGGCAGATCTGCTGTGAGTTCCCTAGCTCTGTTTTTGTATTAGGAGAAGCCAGGTCTTACCCTTCAGTACTGAGACTTGCTTACAGTTCCAAACTAAAGGATCACATTTCTATCACACAGTTGGTATGCCTGGACATCACCTTTTCCCTTAGATTCAGAATTGGTTAAATTCTTACTCTGTGTTTGGACCATGGCTTTCTAGACTGTGTACTCCATTTCTTTCTTTGGTTCTAGAGTTCTCCATGGGCCAGTGGTTGGTTCTGCTTTCCACACATCCCTGGAGGTAGTGAGACTTTGGGTCCCTTAATAAGGGCAGCTCTTGAATACAATTGAAAACATACTAAATGAGACAGCAGGGATAATTTGGCTTTACCATCCATCTTAAAGCATATTTTGACAATGTGTCTTCATTAACTGGACTTCAGTCTCTACAGTGCAAACTAGCAGACTTAGAAGGGAATGTTTTGAGCCATCCCATCCCAATTTGATGCTCAGTGGTTTAGTGTCTGGGATATATGAGAAGCTGCTCGGTTGACTCCCAAATGAGCCTGAGAGAAATAGCAAACCTGCCAGTTGCATAAAAGAAGCAAAGGCATTGCAGGTCTTTCACAAGCCAGCAGAGTGTTTGCCTCTCCATCTCTGTGAGTCTTATGTTTGCATATTGAAAAACAGATCCAGAAAGCAGAGACCAAAATAAGCAAGGAGGCGGAAGGGAATCAGAGATGCTAAATCCATAGTGAGATAAATGTGGCTGAAAATAGGAGGCCCATTCCTGGGCAAAATCAGCAGAAAATGTCGACAATCAGATAATCTGTCTCTATGACAATTGAGTTTCAAGTCTCCAAATTGAGTGCCATCCTCTGTGGGAGAGGGTGACACCCAGCAGCAGCATGTACAGCAATCACACCCTGCTTTCTGTGCTCTGGGAAATATTTCTGAGCCTGTCAGCAAACCAACCATCTGGTTGGCCTTCCTCCTCCTGAAAAGCACATCTGCAAGAAAGCCCAGGGCTGAAGGCCAGAGCAATGTGTTGGAAGGGTTCCTTTCCACTTAGATGAGGGTCAGCAATTTCTAACAAGAGCTTGTTGCTCTTCTTGGAAATGGCCATGAAAAAAAAGCAGATTCTTTCTGAAGATTACAGAGGCTCACAGTAAATTTTCTGTCACAATGAGCTGCTCATGGAGCTCCTGTCATTGCTGTAGGTAGAAAGGAGGCTCACCATTCTCCAAGGGCCTCTTGAGGCATTTGGACCCTCAGTTCATTTGGAATACCCATAGGTGAAACAGAATACCATGAGCAGAATGTAGTCACCATGAAATATTATGAGACTTTTCTGTCTTACCTACCATATGACCACTGACCTTTCTCATTTGTGATAGCTTTATCAGATATTTGCAATGCAACAAACACTACCTTACCCTCTCTTCCTTCTCATAATTTTAAGCATATAAATTCCCAGAAAACAAATATATTGTTAGTCTTGTTCACAGATTAATATCTGGTGATTATAAATATGCCTGGCACAAAGCAGACTCACGTGAAGGAAATAGTCTGTTTTCCATGAGGGGTTGAGAAAGGCAAATAGATCTGTTCATCTTTCAAAGGGCTTGCAGTATGGCAAGAGGGTCAGAAATTTATTGCAGTGTGGTGGTTTGTCAAACTGAAATTGATATAACTGGGATGGGAGATGTGAGAACTCTGGCCTTTCTTGGGGGTGCTCTTGACTTTTTAGATCACTATCCTCAATTCTAAGGATAAAAACAGTCCTAAAAAGTCACAACAGCTATATTTTAGATATGAGGCCCTTGTCCGTTGTACGGCTAGTGAAGATCTTCTCCCAATCCGTGGGCTTTCTATTGATCTTGCTAGCTATATCCTTTGCCATGCATAAGCTCTGCAATTTCATGCAACCCCATTTGTTCAACCTTTCTTTGATTTGTTGTGTTTCTGGGTCTCTATTAAGAAAATCTCAGCCTGTGCCAAGGAAACCTAGGGTTTCTCCTACTGTTCAACCACTTTGGAAAGCAGTATGGAGGTTCCTCAAAAGACTCCACATAGGGCTCCCCTATGACCCAGCAATCTAACTTTTGGGCATTTACCCAAATGATCACAAACAAGACCACACTAAAGCTACCAGCACAACTATGTTTATTGCAGTATTATTTACATACCTAAGATATGGAACCAACCCAGATGCCCCTCAGTAGATGAATGGATCAAGAAAATGTGGTATATATACACAATGGATTTCTATGCCTCCATCAGAAAAAATGACATTGCCCCATTTGTTAGGAAATGGAAAGACTTGGAAAAATTATATTAAGTGAAGTAAGCTAGGCCCAAAGAAACATAGGTCCCATGGTTTTCCTTATTTACAATAACTAGTATATGTCTGAGACAAGCAGAAATGGTCAGATAAGTTGATGTTAGGGAAATGAGCCCCAAGATAAGTATTCAAATGTTTTTTCTTTCTTGCAATTGTTTCTAACATATTAATAAGATGATTTCTTTGTTACTTTGTATGTCCCTCCCCTACAGTATAACCCCTGCTTTCACTGTACTTGACGTTGGTATAATTTGTGGAGGGGAAGGGAAAAAATAAATCATTTAAATAGGGATACAGGTGGACCCATTCCACCAATAAGACCTACAAGTCATTATGTCGAAAACGAACTTTACAACTTTGGTGGTGGGGGGAGGAGGGTTGGGGGGGAGAGGAAGGGATGGGAAGGGGAAACAAAGGAGGAGGCTACAATGCTTGATAAGAAATGTACTCATTATCTTGCCATGTAACTGTAACCCCTCTGTATTTTCACAATAATATATATATATATATATATATAAAGAAAAACAAACTTTATAATTTTGGTTGGGGGGGGAAGGTAGGGGGGATGGGAAGGAATGGAAAGGGGAAACAAAGGAAGAGGCAACAATGCTTGATAAGAAATGCACTCATTATCTTGCCCATGTAATTTTAACCCCTCTGTACGGTATTTTCTCAATAAAAAATTTTTTAAAAAAGTCACAACAGGTTTCTAGGGCAAGAAACTTTTAGGGAACCCTTGTCCCTCTAGGGTAATGGGAGACACTGTGTAGCCAAAGATGGAGAAGAAAAGGCTCAGGCAGAGATCAGCTTCACTTCAAACCTTATGAACTGGGAAAGGAAGAGTTTAGGATTCTGCAGCGTGGCTATCTCTAAGATCAGTACCACGGACAGCTGCTGCAGATCTCAGAAAAGTGTACCTTGCTTCAGTATGAGTGAGAAATTGCTATTTCCTGGACATTCAAGCAGTTTCTACTAGAAGAATACAGCAGGTAAATGTAGCTAGAACAGAGATTTCAAATGCTGGTTCTTGTATGCTGACGCATGAGCTGACTCTTGGCTACCATATGGGGAAAAGATCGTACTTCATTTGCCCAAAATGTTTTTCCAGTTGTTTTTTTTGTAAACTATAAGCCATTACATCTTTAAGTTTCTTTCCAAATATCATGCCCCATACAGAATCTGGATTTCATCCAGAATTGCTGGTGTTTTTGTTTTTGACTGTTGTTGTTGGTTTATAGGCATAAGGATCAGGTGAGATCTTTGCCACACTGCTAAAAGATTTTGAACAAATTGTTTCCACAGAAAATGGACTTACATACTCACCATGAAATGTCTATATGACAGCTTGAAAAATGTTCTCTTTCCATGGAGTCCACTGAGGGATCTCAACTCTGCCCAAACTGGGCTTGAAATTCTTGGTTCAATCACACCCTGAACCTTGTAAATGAGGAAATGAAGTGAGAAGTTTAGAATCCAGGCACAAACTCCTGGACATCCACATGTCAGGTCTGGTCACTTACCTTTACCCTCTTGTTAAAGAGCAGGCAAAAAAAGGAAATTTATTATGCTGAGTAGGCAGCCATGGGAAGAATCCAAGTAATCACTTAGCCCATCTTCTACTCTCTTCCTTAATACAGACATGAGTTATAGTAAAAAAAAAAAAAAACTGGGATCAGGAGGATTAAAGCACCAGTTAACTGGTGTGTCTCAGTTGATGATTAGTTTCAGTCCTTCCAGGTTATAGAGAATATTTTTTTTCTCTGTTATTATGTAAAGGGAGCAATCTGGTTCCAGTGAAACCAGTACTTTTGCTTCCAAATGAAGCAACACTATTATATAGGAAATTGTCCTTATTAATGTCATGGGGTCTGCAGTTCCTTAGGGGTAGTTTTAGTCTCTTGTCATAAAGATGTTATCATTCAGTACTGTCCTTCTTGGATCCCTAGGTGAATGTAGCATCTATAGGTTAGAACAAGGAGAGAAACAAAATGGAGCCTGAAATGATAAGCTTTTCTCCTGCTTTTAGTTAGTTTGTAGGCCCCAGTAAATGGAAAGTGCTTTTCAGAAATAAAGCAATTTTTAAAGTTTTTTTAATTGTGAAGATAATGTACAGAGGGGTTACAATTACATGGGCAAACAATTTTTAACATAGTGTTTTGTACATCTCATTGTTACAATGGGTCTACCTGTTAAAATTGTTTTATTTCTGAAAAGTACTTACTATACAACTTCAGCGGGGGTGGGGAGGTTAGTTGTGGAGGTGGGAGGGAAGGGATGGTAGGGGGAAAACAAAGGAGGCAACAATGCTCAATAGGCAATCTACTCATTACCTTACTCATGTAACTGTAACCCCTCTGTACAGCATTTTAAAATAAAAATGTACCAAAAAACAATTTTTATTCCTTTGCTACAGAACTGAGAGTTAGGAGGTGTGTCTGGGAGAAAGAGACCACACAACCTGGAGGCAGAAGTCCTTTATTCAAGTCCCAGCTCTGCTTTTCTTAGCTGTGCTTTTGGAATACTGAAGAAAATGTTCACACTGTAAGCAACGAGTGAATTATTAAAATATTATAAAGAATGCCTTTTCATGTCTTCCTGCAGTGAGATAGGAAAAGACAAGGAATGAAAACAAGCAATGTAGAAACGGGGTGGATAAGAAACTGGAATAAAGTAACAGCAACTACACGTAATAGAACAGAAATTCTGCTGTCAGAATCCAAAAGCTTTCATCAGAACTGCTGTTCACAGCCAAGCTAAGAGACCTGCCCTACAGGCTGTCACCTGGTACACCCAACCGTATTAGCATGCCTGGACTTCTGCCCTCAGTGCACTACAAGTTAGAGTCTGTATCTGTGGTAAAGACATGAAACAGCCTACCTAGTAGTGCCCATAGTTTTAGGGAAATTATGAGATTGCTGGGTTATGTATCATGGTATCTGAAAGTTGACCTAGAGGATTTCTAAGACCTCATCATGGCGCTCTGGGTTCAGATGTATCCTCTGCTCCTTGGTTATGTCAAATTGATACTTTTCTATTGAAACACACTGTTTAATTGAGACATTGCCACATTGTTTCAGAAGCTACAGCCAGGGCAACAGGTCCAAGAAAAATCTCAGAGTTAACAGTAGAGATCATTTAAATACCATGAGCCCAACCATTGTTAAAGAGTATTTCATGAGCACAATCACTCTGTAAATTCCTCACTGGGGCCGACAGTCCTCTTATTATTAAGATCATATGGTAAGGTAGCAGAAAGGATTGAGAAGTTCTTATGACTTTGTATGCAAATCAGGTAAGCTGCTATAGCAATATTTTCCCACTCTTCCTCTATATGCTATTTTTCTCTGGTATTGAATACAGACTTTGGAATGAGACTGATCAAGTTTCAAATTTCAGAAAACCATTAGCAGAGCAATTCTTATGAAGCCATTTAATTTTCTAAAACCACAGTTTTCTCCTGGGCATAATAATCTCTGCTTCAAAGAATGATATCGAAATTGAATGAGGATGAATTTGGGAGAGCATTTCGTAAACAGCAGTGATGTATATACCACGAATGGGAGCACCTTTTCTTCAAAAAACTTCATGCTGAATTTTAAATTGCTATATATGGTGAGTAATTATTAGAAATAATAATTCTAGCTAACAATACTTTCGATCTGAGTTACATTCATTTGTATCCACTCCTGGAAATGGTTAGGACTAACTGTGAAAGTTCACTGAGGTTCAGAAAGATGGACAACCCTGAAGATTGCACTGTGACTTAAAGCAGCATTTCAACACTGGTAACCGAGGCTGCATTTAAACTACACTACTTTGCAATCCATCACACATCAACTCAAATGTCCCCTACTGTAGGTGTAAGGATGAGCCCTCGAAGATGAGGATCACTCAGAAGTTTCCTCTATGGCTGCCATCAACTTCCTATTCCTGTCCACATATCATGATTTCTCTTAGGCTGGGAGTCTTTTTAGGAGTGTCACTCATACATTTTGTAATATTGTGTGTTATGGTTCTTTGTCCACATCACTGAGACTTATTTGTCAAAAGTCTCTAGGTTTCTCTGGAAGATGCTTTCTCTCAGAGACTGTCTTCCCCCCTCAGAAAGGCTTCCCATTCTTTTGGGGAGGAGTGGAGTGTTGGTAAGTGGATGTTCTAGATTGCACTACTCAGTAGAGCTCTAGTGCTTTCTTTTTTTGTCACTTTCCATCATGTACCAAGTTCTGTCCCTGCATTAACCATATGTGTGTGTGTGTGTGTGTGTGTGTGTGTGTGTGTGTGTGTATGCATGTATATGGTTGCAAATATCTTAGTACTTCTCATGAAAGATGAGAGACAGAAAGAGACAGAAAGCCTGCCAGCCAGCGTCTTTAATTCCTTATTCCAATGTAGCACCAAGCAATGGGTCAGAGAGAAACCGCTGCCTCCTTCTGGCTAGTGCCAACACTGTGTTGGTATTTTACCTGAAGTAGAATCCTTTCTCATATGTGTTATAGAGAAGCCTGATTCAAGAATCCTACAGATCCTTTGAAATCCAGTTCACTGTCACTTTCAACCAGAATTGTGTTTCCCGATGAAGTATGATTTCCATTTTCATTCCTCCCAAATGGAAGGTCAAAATATACCCATGTAATTTTTTGTTGGCATTGCGATAATTTGTGCCAGTAGCCTTATTTATATTCACAAGAGGGAGAAATCCAGAAAGCCTTCAGGCTTCCTCTAGAAAGACTCTCTCTATTAGTTCTGCCCTAAAGACACTATTTTTTGACTTCCTGTTTGTTTCAATGAAGGTGCACCACTCCCACTTATTTATAATGCAATTTAGCATGTGTTAACTTACATACAGCATGTGGGTTATTAATTAATTAATCAATCAACTAATTAAGAAAGTACTGCAGCTCCAACTGAAAGCATTGCACTTGCCAGGTAGATGCTTTACAACTTCAGCAGTGCAATCAACCACATACACGGGCATTTACCTCTTCAGTATCTTTTGGTAGAAAAACCTTGGAAGTAGTTTCAGGCTATCATGAACTAGAGATGATTTGGGGACAGGTGGGTGAGAGGCTGTATCCATGCATTATTCTGGAGAGTAGACTTCACCATTCCACAAAGCTTGGCACTTAGGGTGGGGCAGAGAGAAGTGTGACAATGGAGGCAAATTCACATGGGGACCAGGATGAGCCTGGGACAGATAACCCAGAGGACGTGTGCCTAGAACCTGCGGCATCTTCTGGTGCCAAGTTTGAAGACAGCAGAAGACACACTTCCAGGAAAGTGGCTGTTGTGGCTTCCAAACTGTAATGGGCAGTTCACTGTGACACTGCTGCAGAGGAAGGATTCTTGATAGAAGTGTCAGACAGAACCATAGTAGAGCCCACAATGAATTTTTTTTGTTATTCCCTATAAGTAATTGTTCCAGAGAGATGCCAATTGTCAAAGCAGTGTATGACAACAATGTATCTTTATCTGTGTCACCAACATCAACAATCTCATTCCCCTTGGCCCCACCCCTTCCCTTACATTTCTTAATCTTTGTCCCTTGTTCCCCTTGTCCCTTTTAGTACCTACCCCTTTCCCCTTGGCTCCTCCCACCTCCATGCAAATACCCATTTTTTGGTGCTTATCTTTTGGGCTTTGACTTAGTTGTTTGAAAAAAAACGTACTATTTGAACTCTCCATAGCATCTATTACAAGTCAGTTACTTCATTTGGAGCTGCTTGCATACCACTCAGTGTGTTTACTTATAGATTTATAGGAACATTCTATCTACCACTAATGAGAGAAGCATGCAACCTTTTTGTTTCTCAGTGAGGGTCTGGCTTACTTCATTTAATATAATTCTTTCTGTATCTTTCTATTTCCTTATGAATTCTCCAATATCATGTTTTCTAGTGAATAGGATGTCTAAAATTCCATGCCATTTATATACCACGTTTTATTAATCCATTCAGCCATTGAGAGGAATCTGGGCTGATTCCTTATCTTTGTTGTGGTGAATAGTGTTGCAATGAACATGGTTGTACTGGTGGCTTTATTACAGCCTTCTTTATGTTTTATTAGATACATGTTAAGGAGTAGAATTGTTAGGTCATTGGTTAGTGTGATATTTAGTTTGTTGAGGACCCTTCTTACTACTTTCCAGAGTGGTTGAACAAGCTTATATTCCCACCAATAGTGTAATAGAGTTTCCTTTTGTCAATATCCTCCCTAGCATTTTTTATGTTAGTCATTTTTGAAAAAATAATGGCCATACTAATGGGGATGAGGAGGAATCTTAATGTTGTTTTGATTAGCACTTCCTTTATAGCCAGAGACGTTGAATATTTGATGTACAGTTCTCAAACATCTTCTTTCATTCTGTAGGCTTTCTTTTTAGCTTGTTAGCTATGTACTTTACTGTACAGAAACTTTTAGGTTTGATGAAATCCCATTTATCAAGTCTTGATTTGCTGTGTTTCTGGATCTTTATTTAGGAAGTTTTGTCCTGTTCCAAAGAGCCCTTGAGTTTCCCCTACCTTTTCCTGTAACAGTTTCAGAGTTTCTGGTCTAACAGTGAGATCTATGATCCATTTTGAATTGATACCAATGCAGGGTGATATATAAGAATCTAGTTTCAGTTTTCTGCATGGGGATATCCAGTTTTGCCAGCACCATTTGGTGAAGAGGCTCTCTTTCTTCCAGACTATGGTTTAAGGTCCCTTATCAAATATTAGATGATTATATGTCTGTGGATTTGTTTCTGGGTTTTCTATTCTGTTCCATTGGGCCTCAGGCCTATTTTTGTGACAATACCAAGATGTTTTTATTATTATGGCTTTGTAGTAGAGTTTGAGATTTGGTCTTGTTATTCTTTCAACACTGTTCTTCCTGCTAAGGATTGCTTTTGTTATTTGGAGTCTTTATGCCATATGAACTTTTGATTGCTTTCTCTATTTCCTTGGAGAATGTTGTTGGGATTTTGGTAGATATTGCTTTGAATTTATGCCTTGTTTGGGGCTGTATTTCCATTTTCATGATGTTATTTTTTTCAATATGAGCATAGGGATCCCTTAATTTCTTTAAATTGTTGATTTCCTCATTCAAAAATTTTCAAGTTTCCATCATAGCAATCCTCCACATTTTGGTGAGGTTAACTCCTAGGGTTTTTTTTTTTTTATAAGATTATTGCAAATGGGGTTGTTTTCCTGAGAAGTAAGCCAGGCCCAAAGAAACATAGGTCCCATGGTTTCCCTTATTTGCAATAACTAGTATATGTCTGAAACAAGCAGAAAAGGTCAGATAAGTTGATGTTAGGTGAAATGCACCCCAAGATAAGTATTCAAATGTTTTTTCTTTCATGCAATTGTTTCTAACATACTTATAAGATGATTTCTTTGTTGCTTTGTATGTCCCTCCCCCATGGAATAACCTCTGCTTTCACTGTATTTGATGTTGGTATAATTTGTAGAGTGGAAGGGCAAAAACAAATCGTTTAAATAGGGATACAAGTGGACCCACTGCAACAATGAGATGTACAAGTCATTATGTTGAAAAACGAACTTTACAACTTTGGCGGGTGGTGGGGGGAGGTGAGAGATGGGAAGGAAAGGGAAGGGGAAACAAAAGAGGAGGCAACAATGCTTGATAAGAAATGTACTTATTACCTTGCCCATGTAATTGTAACCCCTCTGTATGGTATTTTTACAATAAAAAAAAAGAAAAGAAGAGATTATTGTAAATGGGGTTGTTTTCCTGATTTCAGTCTTGGCTTTCTCATTCTTGGCATACATAAAATCTATTGAATTTTTTGGGTTATTTTCATTCCCTGTTTCTTTACTGAAGTTTGTATCAGTTCTATTAGCTTGGTGGCGGGGGGGGGACATCTATAGGGTCCTTTAAATACAACATCATGTCATCTGCAAAAAGGGATAGTTTTGCTTCTTTCCTCCTTGTTTGGATTCTTTTTATGTTTCTCACTTGCCTTATCATTCTTGTTAGTAATTCAAATACTATATTAAGAGGAGTAGAGAGAGTATACATCCTTGTCTCATTACTGATTTGGGGGGAAATTGTTTTAGTTTTTCTATGTCCAGTATAATGCTGGTTGTAGGTTATTATATATAGCCTTTATTATATTTAGAAATGATCCATGTATCCCTAACTTCTCCAGAGCTTTTGTCATAAAGGTGAGTTGTATCTGGTCAAAAGATTTTGCTGCATCTATTGAAACAATCTTGTAGTTCTTGTCCTTGCTTTTGTTGATATGCTGCATTACATTGATTTATTTGTGTTGAACCAGCCTTGCATCCCTGACATAAATCCTCTTTAATCAGTGTGCATTATTTCTTTGATTAATTGTGGGATTAAGTTGGCCAATATTTTGTTGATAAGTATTGAGTCTATGTTCAAGGAGGTCTATAGTTCTTCTTTCTTTGATGGGTCTCTATCTGGTATGAATTCCTTATTCATAAGAAAAATTGGAAAGCTTAAAATTAATAAATATTGGAAGCCAACCCAATAATATAAAGGACTAAGATAAATAACAGAGCAAATTCAAAATATTTAAGACACACCCCAAAATTGCAAAAATTCTTATCTTTATATTTGGGAACTTACAATATTTTTAAAAAGTAGATAATCAAAAAAATGAGCACCAAAACTTTAGAAACTGAAAAAAAAATTAAAGTTTGATACTGTACTCTCTCTGTTGATACTCCTTGGAAACTAACAGAGGTTTTCTCCTCTAAGAAAAACCTATAAGTTGGACTTTACTTCAAATTGGTTTAGTAGGAATATTACTCTAATCAGGCCTTAAAAACCCCAGTATTTGGAAGGATGGGCAAATGCAGTCATAATATTCAAAGTACATTTGTGAAAATGAAACCAGGCAAATTGAGGAGAAGGCTGAGGAGAATAATGAAAGGACTGACATGGATCAAGATGTGTTGTACTCATAAATTGACATGTTGGATTGAAACCCCTCTGAACAACTATTTAAAGATAACAACAATAATAAATCCAATACTCTCCTTCTACAATTCTACATGAAAGGCCAATCACAGGATCACTTGTTTGGGGGATGGAAATAATTGCAAACTGTCAGTCCTATGTAATGAAAGATATTAGTATGGGCATGCCAGTGCTAAGGAAACAAACCATCCATCACCAAATTCCCACCGAATCTGCTCACCTTGCTCATCTTTCAGGAAGCCAGGTTGCTGGGGCCATCCCATACAGAAAAGATCACTTAACTTTTTTTTTAAAAAAAAATGAGGGTTGTTTATTCAGGATGCCAAAAATAACAAAAGAGAAACTAGCAAATGAATAAGTTATCTGTGTACTTTGCATACAGAGTAGAAGATTGATCGTTGTTAACTGCTTGTGTAATGTTACAGTTAATAATTAGTTACCTTGTCACCCTCGATCATTCATCATTTTATTGAACTTTGCCTCCATGGGAATATGGATGTCTGAGAAGCAAATTTCCACATGAAATATTATTTTCAATTTATTCTTTTATTTTTTATTATCTTTAAGTAGCTGTACAAAGGAGTTGCCATTTAATAAAGCAGTTTATGAATACAATGCATCTTTTTATTTTTAATAAACATTTTTTATTATAAAGATACTGTACAGAGGGGTTACAGTTACATGAATCAGGTAATGAGTACATTTCCTATCGAGCATTGCTATCCCCCCACCAACTTGTAAAGTTAATTTTCAACATAGTGTCTTGTACATTTCATTGTTGTAACGGGTCAATCTGTATCCTTGTTTCAGCATTTTGTTATTTCCCTTCCCCTCCCCAAATTAGAAAAATGTATATACAAGATTCAGGGCACTGGAATCAAATGCAGTGAAAACAAGAGTTATACCATGAGGAGAAAACATACAAAAGAAACAAAAAAACTCACATAGTACATTGTAAGTACATTAAAAACAATAGCAGCAAAGATAAAACCTCTTGTGTCCCTATCTTGGGGTTCATTTCACTTAGCATCATTTTATATGGTCATATGTACATAGCTTTTGATCTTTCCATCTTGGTACATGACTATTTTTATAATCAAGATACTCAAAATTGTTTTTAAGTTAAGCAATCTTAAAATGTTTTGTTGTTATATTAGGAAAAGCTGTATATAATCCAAGGAAGCTAAATAATTTATTGTAAATGTATACTATGAAATAGATAGGGAATTTAAAGAAAATGAAGTTAATTTTTTGGGTATGTGTGTGTGCGTGTAAGCACTCAGGTGTTGGTACTAAGGTCTGGAACTCAGGGCTTAATACAATGCATCTTGATCAATAATATTCTGATTCATCCTTCCTCTACCACTCTTTCCCTCACTTGTCTTATTTTTATAGTATATACATTGAATTCTTGACTACATTCCTCTTCATTCATCTACTCCTTTCCCCTTGACTGTATCCTACCTGCTTCAAGTAACCACTTCCTGGTGTTTGTTTTGTTAACCTCTGACATTACCTATCTAAGAAATTATACTACCTGAGTTCTCCCTTGAATCTTTGTTCCTTTCATTTTCAATTATGGCATGAATGGATTCGGAGAAGAAAGGAAGAGTGAAAAGAGAATTGGCCTCAGAGCCCAGATTTGTCTATCCACATCATGTGATATCCAGAAGTTCACTTCACCCCCTCAACATTCAGTTTCTTATTTTGCTAAATAACTAGAAACCTCTAAACTCTTCCCCAGCATCCACACTTTGTAATTGTATATAAGCCAGGAATAAAGCTCATTCTTAGAGCATCTTTTTTTTTTAAAAACAGAAAATAGCTAGCAGGTAGCTAACTTACTTAACAATTGCTAGTAGAATATTAGTTCTGTGCCTACAATATGTCTAGTCTCAACCAAGCATGCCTTTCTTTGTTATCAGAAGAAACTATAGAAAGCACCGTGGTAGTAGCTATTGTAAGGAGACTTTAACATTTTCTTTTAAGGTTTTGGAAGCCACACTGACAAAAAGATGGGAGGGAGTAAGAATGAACCATGGTTTTTGTTGCAACTGCCTGCGATTTCATCAGTCTATCCACAGCCTGTCGACATTTAAAAGTACCCAGTGTTCCTGCAGGGTCTCTGTGAGTTAGGCATTCACAGAAAATCAGTTGGTGTCTTCCATATTATGCAAACTAGTGCCAATCACAGCAGCTCTCTTCCTGGTCTTTGAAAGCACTATAAAGTCAAAGAGACACAAATGATACAATGGGAAACAGAGGGGGTTTGAAGCTGGGCTCTTCTGGCTCAGTCATGACCAGACTGTTCCTCCACCTCCTATGTTTTCAAGAGGTTGATGACACCAGCACAGGAGTTAAGAAGAAAAGTTTCAGCACTCACTGGCTTTGGAACCTCAAATTGTGTGAATCATGTAAACACAGAGCAGCTGTTGGTGAGCCAGCCATTCCTAGGAGACCCTGGATTTCTGTCAGTTGTTCCTGTTCCACTGTTTACCCTAGTCAATGATTCTCCAGCCTTTTTGTGGAGTCAGGAGCCTAGTTTTAAATCTCGGTCTCAAATGTTTTCCCAGGCCAGCTCCTGGAAATGCCTTGTTGCTGTGAGATACAGGAGGAGATGACTTAGGGGTGGGGTCAGGGACCCCAGCTTTACAGACCTCCCTTTACTGTGTTCCTGAAGGAGGGAAGGACTGTAGAAATCTGGAGTGTTCTCCACAGACCTTTGTGTTGAAGTCTTGATTCCCTCATTATGATACTGTTTACAGGTAGGGGAACTTCCAAGACATGATGTCATGTCTTTAGTTTATTGGGGGGAGGTGTACCATTGCAAAGGATTATGGAGGATGATGGCACCCCAGCCTCTTCTTTTTCTCTTTGCTCTCTGGCTGATGGGGTCAGAGCTTTGCTTTGCCATGCATTCCGCATGCTAGCACCATGAGGTGCTGCTTTGCCAAGAGCAACAAAGCCACAATTGTGTATTGAAACCTCCAAAACTGTGAGCCAAAATCAACCTTTCCTCTTTGACTCAGGTATTTTGTGATAGTGGTAAAAAACTGCCTAAGGCAGGAAAAAAAGAAAACCTAAAGGCACTTCGGCTGTAGAGTGACACATGCCATCCTGAAACCCTGTAATGTTTCTTAAACTTCACTATAAATGCTTGGCGCATCGTTATTTTATTATAACACTAGTAAAGCAATGATATCTCAATAAAAATACTCATAAAAACACCCAGAGGTTTAATTTCTATTAAGTAAGGAAATATATAGAGTTTATAAAATTATACCTTTTATAAAGGGTGAACAGATCCTAAGAGAAGGGGGGAGTAAGAATGGATCATAACTCTCAGTTTTAGGAGACGGGGAGAAATGCACATAGATGAGGTAGACCTATATCAGAAGCCATAGATCATGTGGGTGGGGTGGATGCCAAGGGAGGGGAGTAGACAAATGAAGAGAAGGAGTGGGGGAAATGCAATCAGAAAGTCAATGCATATCCTACAAAATTTAAGAAAAATGAGGGGAAAGATGGCTTGGGAGGAATGGGTGCGAATGTTGGAGGAGATGATATTGATCAAGATGTACTGTATTTATAAACTGTTTTGTTGAGTGGCGACTCCTTTGTATGACTGAAGATAATAAAAATATTAAAAAAGATAAACCTGGCAGAAGAGGGTGGACATGGACACAGGGAATTTATTGTTCTTTCTTCAACTTCTATGCACAGCTGGGAAATGCCCTCCATGTTTTACTGCTGTTGTGTATACTACAGGACACTGGTGTGGTAGGATAAATTGCTTGAAGTTCTGCAAATACATTTCCACACCATGTCCTTGAAATTTCAATCAAGAAGTTTCTTGGACAAGCAATAGCTTAAGATCCTGACCAGTAAGTGATCCTCTCACTCCATCTTAGATGACATCTTCCTGGATCCAGGCTCCTGACCTTTGACCTTGCTTCTCTCTAAGCTCTGGTTTCTCAGGTTTATCAACTCCATCAATCCTTGTGGATCATTCATTCATTCATCCATTACTCATGCCACTCATTTGACCTCAGCAAGAACAATTTGCCTGAATTAAAATCCACCCCCCCTGCAAAGGTGGCTCAGTGGTAGAGTGCCTTGCATGCATAAGGCCCTGGGTTCAATTCCTCAGCACCACATAAGCAGAAAAAGCTGGAAGTGGCACTGTGGCTAAAGTGATAGAGTACTAGCCTTAAGCTGAAGAGCTGAGGGGCAGCGCCCAGGTATAGAGTTCAGGCCCCACGACTGACAAAAAAAATGCCACCTCTCCCCCAGCCACAGGTCTCACAAAAACCCTATTGGAAGGCTAAGCTAACTTTCTTTCTAGTCTCTATTGGAAAGGAGGAAATAGTCCATTAGCAGTGGAACTTGAGAGACTCAGAGAGAAAATTATATACCTTCATCTCTATACCCTTTGTCATGGTTTCTCCAACTGCTATTTTATGATAATAATAACAATATAAAAACAATTTGCACTACAAAAGACTGGAATTAGAAAAGCAGTATTTCTGCAGGAGATAGGCCATTAAAGTGATGCATTGCTCTTTGGAGTCTCTATGTTAAAATAGTCTCCAGTGCCAATGTCCAGCTGAATGTCCAATACTGACAATGTGGAAATTATTCAGGCTCATTGTCCACTCAGAAGCCATTGACAAGAATCACATCTGGGTGGCTGATAACAACAGGGTTTAAATTGATATTTTCAAAGGTGAAACTCAGAAAGGTACACACACAGAAAACTACTGACCTTCTTGCATTTTGCTCCTCAATGCTATTCTATCAGATGTTTCTTCCTTTTCTTCAGATGATTTTGCTGAAAGCCCAGAGCTTTTGCACTCATTCTCTGATACAGAAGCCATCTGAATGTTGGTTATGGAATGAAAAAAGCCCAGGCCCTCCTAAGTTAAAACATAGGTATAGGTGGACTCTATGTTCTACCATAATCTTTGAATAGTAATCTTTGGCCTGTTTTTACTCTTCTTCCATCTTGATCTTAGGGTCCATTTCCCTTGCTCCCGGGCTGCTTCTGGACTTCTCAGGAGAAAAGGGAGAGAACTGAATATGACTGGGACTGTTGACCTCTGAAATCAGTATACCTCTTCACTGGTGTTCCAGGCTCAGACTTCCTCCCATGAGAATTTTGAGAGACCTGCCTCTCTTCAATCTCTAGTTTTCTGACCCAGGCAACATACCACAATGTCCCCACCCACAGGACGTCAACGAGGGCAGTGAACCTAAGCTAGAAGGAATGAAGGGACAAGAGACATGAAGAATGACAGCAAGACAAGGATTCTGATCAAGCTGCAAATTTTTATTTTTCACACAGGGATATTTATATGCTTGGAATAAGGAAGCTTTTTCATTGGCCGTAAAGGAAGCTTTTTCATTGGCCGTAGCAGTGCAGGATGTTTGCTTAGGGCAGGGGGAAAGGGTGGTCGTTAGCAGTTGCAGGATGTTTACTTAGGGCAGGATGAGGGTCGGATTCTGTAAACTCAGCCTCAAGATGTTCCAGTGAGATAGTCAAGCCTATTATGTTGAGAGACTCAACTTTTGCCTCCTGACACCACAAAGCTCTAGTTTTGTGTCTCTCTCTTCACCCAAGCACTTTATCCTTTAAAGTCTCTGCTTTCTACCTTTGTATTCAAATATTTCCAGCCCGTCCTCTTAGGTGACTATGTACAATTTAGGCATTTGGGCACCTACATTATGTCCCCTCCATCAAGTCAAAGGACAGATTGGTCCTATTGAAGAAGCTGTGTTCCCAAGCTCTGACCTTGGGGCTGCCCCAATCAACCTCTCACATTCATCCCCTTCCAGGAGACAGCCAGGTATCAGACTCTGTGCTCCACAAAGGACTCAGATGCCAAGTTTTCCTTGAGGATTCATTTTTTTTTCAACAGCACAAACTCAGAATGAAGCTTTGAAATTCAAACATACAACTCTGGAGTGACCTTAATATAAAAAAGTAAATCCACTAAAGCTTTGCCTTTCACAGCTTGGGATTGGTCTGCAAAGCAGTCTCCCAGGGGAAAGGAAAACATGAGAGATACCTCAGCAGTAACTCTGATCAAATTCCTCCATATGTCTCGTCTTCTTTTGTATAACCTGGGAGTGTAAGAAGGGATAAGATTTGTAGATCTGATTTTACTGTCTCTTAGCAAGGTCTGCAAGAATAACCAAGCACTTCTTTGGAAACTATATGGGCATTTGTCATCTAGAGATCTCAGCATGAACACTTCAGCAGGAAGCCATAACAAAAAGGTCTAGTAACATCTTTTATTCAAATAGTGGCAAAAATGTATCTTTTTTAACATGAACTATATCACCATGGGTGTGGCAGGGATGGAACACTGTAATGTGTCTTTGTAGTGCATATTAATAAATGTAGCCAATAGAGTAGATCCTCTTCAGACATCCCCCTGTGCTCTACTTCAGTGGATCTGGATGGGACAGGGATGCATATAATAAGGAGACATCTCTTCCCTTCTGCAAATGGAAAGTAACTTGTCACTGGCTGGCTGCTGGAAAGCAATCTTGTGGGCAATTCTGGTATGCTCACATTTAGGCAGGGGTTTAGATTAGTCTACTTTATCCTGAGGAAGATAGGACAGATCAAGTGAAAACACTGTCCAGGTCAAGCAGCACTGAGGACGAATATTTTCAAAAAAAAAAAAAGGCTCAAAACTAGGGACCTTTTCTGCTCCAAATCCTCCAAGGTCGCTACTGCCTGGGTAGAATGTGTGGCAGAGTTCTGTGAAGTCCCATGCTTCCTTCGAGATGAATCTCTGCCCACTGAGGTAATGGAAACAGTAGGTAGACAGGCATTTGCACATTGACACTGCCTGACACTACAGCTTGGCCTTTTAACACAGGACAGAAGCACGGGTTCTGTCTGGTTCTTTCAAACATCGCTAAGATTACTAAAAGTCTGTGCTTTTCATTGTAGCAAGTAGTATGGAAAAACACATGATATTTCCAAAATGCAGAACAAAATGAAATCTACCTTGGTAATTCCTTAAACAAAGATAAGTTGTCTTGAAAGTAAAAAGTCAATAAAGAAATATTAGAGTATCCAAAATAGCACTCATGGAAATGATTGCTTATATTAAAATATTATTTTTAGATCTTATACATTATTACTTTATTTCTTTACATTGCCATTCTTTTCTTGTATTTTCACCCAAATGTGACACAAACTTAAAATAAATAAAAATATATTTGAACACCTATATTTTCTGTCTACCAGGGAAAGATTGTGTGTGTGTGTTGGTGTGTGTGTATCTGTGTATGTGTATGCCTCTTATGTGTTCTGACCCACAATCTTAGAAACTCAAATAATCACTTTTGTGATTATCATGAAGTTTTCACTGGACTTGCATTTAGGATCACAGTAGAAGGTTGTACCCTCATCAGGTCACAAAAGAGAGTCTTATTAGCTGAGGAAGAGACTAGAAAGGGTTTCTTAGAGAAAAAAAACTTCTCATTTTGTATGTGTCTGATATAGCATAATGTTATCAGGAAGCTAGCAGGGACTCTAACAAACATTTGCCTACACATAGTAGCTTTATTAGTAATAGCCCAAACCAGAAATGACACAACTATCCATCAAGAAATGATTGAGCAAAGAAAATGTGATACACACACACACACACACACACATATCCACACAAAGCAGAATATTATTCATCCTTTGAAAGGAATGAAATGTTGGCAGGACATGCTGGCACACATCTTTTACCTCACCTGTGTGGAAGGTGAGCTCTGAAAAATAAGCCTATCTCAAAAACCAATCAGGCATGGCAGTCATATTTATAATCCCAAGTGGGAAGTAGAGGTAAAGATTTGCACCCAAGTCTTGCCTTAGGCAAAAAGTGTGAGGTGTGGACCAAGTAGTGGAGCAGCTGCCCAACAAGCCCCTGAGTAGATTTTGTGGACCTTGAATCTGATCTGACTGGGCAATTGGATCTCTTCCTAGAAAACTGGAAAACTAGATATAGCTGGCATTTCAGATGAAATCCAAGGGAAGTCCACTGGAGACTTCTCTCCTGCTTAGAGATATCAGAACTTTGTTCTGTTTAGGGCTTCAATTGTTTGAGTAAGACCGATGTACAGATTGGAGGGCCAACTGCTTTACTAAAAGTCCATTAATTTAAATGTAAAAATCTTATCCATGGCAGAAACATCAGACATCTGGGCACCATGGTCCAGTTAATTTGACACATAAAATAAATGATCATACACTGTGTCAACTATCTTTCTGTTAAAATATCTAAGATAGTCAATGTAAAATGAAGGTATTTTATTTTGGCTCATGAAGTTTCAGTCTGTTATTGTTTGTACCCATTTATTTGGGCTCTTGCAGCAGAAACTTCATGATAGGAGCATATGGTGTAGGATGTTGCTCACCTCATGGCAACCAAAAAAGAGAAAAGCCTACTTACAACATCCCCTCCAAGCACCCCCCAACCCATGCCACAATGACCTGACTTCCTTTCCTTAGGCTGCACCTCTAAAGATTCACAGGTCCTGAAAGCACCAGACAGATGACTATGACTTCAACACATGTTCTTTGGGAGACACATATCCAAACCACATTTATATGAGGTTCTTAGAGTGGCCCAAATCATAGAGGAAAGAGGTAGAATGATAGCTGCCAGGGGCAGTTTTAGTTGGGGAAGATGGAAAATTTCTGAAGATGATGTTGGTGATGGTTGCACAGCACTGTGAGACACTCACTGGCACAAAAACATTTTCTTCAAATGGTATAATATGGTAAATTTGTATCATGTTTATTTTCCCAACAGAAAGAGAGAGAAAGGGAGAGAGAGACAGAGACAGAGACAGAGAGAGGGGGAAGAGAGAGAGAAGAATGCTGTCTGTTCTTGTATGTGTATTATATACTAGGGTCTTTTATGTGTATTTTCACTAATCTACACAGCTCCCAACTGGAATGCCCAAAATTTTAGACTCTACGACAGAACCAAGGTCAGCATCTACTAGTAAGTGGGCCCGTGTCATTCTTACTTCCTTCAAGGCTCTTTTAATTCCCCATTATTGTTGGTTAAAGGCCTTTCAGGGGCCCAGCACTTACCAAGAAAGCCTGCAGCAGAGCAGATGTTGGAGGAAGCATGGTAGGTACTCGGCTTTTCAGTGTAGTAGTTGGGTCTGAGAGCTCTGTTCATCCCAGCAGGAGTACATTTCCTATAAGGCTATGAGTTTAGGTTTCAGGATTGCTGGGCAACTAATTACAAGTGCAAAATTCTGGCTTCACTCTGAGTTTCAGACTTACTGTAGTAGGAGACAAAGCAGGCTTTCCAGAACACATGTGACTAGGAGAAGTGGCAATTAACTATGCTGAGGGATTAGTGTGGTCCTTGTAAGTGGATCCTAATCCTGAGTGACTTTGCACACTAGACATAAATTCCAGCAAGGAAAATAATCTAAAGAGTGTATTGAAAACTTTGATGAATAAAGCCAACACCATACCACCTCTAGTTTAGCCCAACCCTTTAATTTAAATTCTTTTGGAGTATGACAAATTGGAATAAGACACAGTTCTTGTCCTTTTTTAGTTCATAGATTAGTGTCAAAGATGGGCCTATATATTTATCCAAACAATCACAAACAAGGCCACACTAAAGCTACTAGCACAACTATGTTTATTACAGCATTATTCTCCATAGCTAAGATATGGAATCAACCCAGGTATCCCACAGTAGATGAAAGGATCAAGAAAATGTGGTATATATACCCAATGGAATTCTATGCCTCCATCAGAAAGAATGACATTGCCTCATTTGTTAGGAAATAAGAAGACTTGGAAAAAATTATATTAAGTGAAGTAAGCCAGACCCAAAGAAACATAGGTCCCATTGTTTCCCTTATTTGCAATAACTAGTATACGTCTAGGATAATCTTACCAGACAAGCAGAAAAGGTCAAAAGCTGTGTACATATGACTATATAAGATGATTCTAAGTGAAATGAGCCCCAAGATATGGACACAAGAGTTTTTTTCCTTTGTTGCTGTTGTTTTTAATGTACCATGTGATTTATTTTTGTTTCTTTTGTATGTTCTTCCCCTTATGGTATAATTTCTGTTGTCACTGTATTTGATTCCAGTGCACTGGATCTTGTATATACATTTTTCTAATTTGGGGGGGGGAAGGAAATAACAAAATGCTGAAACAGGTATACAGTTTGACCCATTGTAAGAATGAGATGTACAAAAACTATGTTAAAAATGAGCTTTACAACTTTGGGGGTTTAGGGGAGGGAGGAGTTGAGGAAGTGGGAAAGGAAGGGAAAGTAGGGAAAAAACAAAGGAAGGGGTAATAATGCTCGATAGGAAATGTACTCACCACCTTACTCATGTAACTGTAACCGCTCTGTACAGTATCTTTATAATAAAAATCTTAAAAAAAAACACTTTCAACACAGGAAATTCTCAAACCAAAAAAAAAAAAGAATGGGCCTATAAGCAACTAGCCATATGAAACTTCAGCAAGGAAGGATCAATTAACCTAGGGATCGTGGAGGACTACTCCACGCGGATGGTCACAGTGATGTTGACGACTAAACCACACTTTCACATATGGAAAAGGAAGAGTTGCCACTCTCCAAAGAAGAGCACCTGTGACCCCAAAAGGGTTTAGCAACCTATGAAATGCTTTTGGCTACTTTCTGAAATCATAAATAACAATGACCTGTGTTCTTTACAAGATCCTTATAAGGCCAAGTTAGATGCTTTAATTACTATTTGGCTAAGTAGAAGTAGGTATCCTTGTTTTTGCCATGGCAAATGTCAAGATGTAAAGTGAGTTTTAGGGTTTGTGACTATTTCTGATTGAGAAATTTCTAGAATATCTCTGTGATGTGAGTAAAGGAATGAAGGATATTATCTGGACATCCCCTTTGAGATTATGAATGAGTACATCTTTATAAGAACTCTGTCTACTGAAAAAGTGACTAAAATTTGAAGTATTATCATTAATATATAATTATATAAAAATATAATTATATAAGCAGAAAAGGCTATATGCTCCATTATATCAAACTCTGAGTTAGAAAATTGATCATGATGAAATTTGTTTTTGGGGGATGAGTGAGTATGGGGTGGGTGAAGGACAAGAAGCCCTAGGAAAATAGAAAATACTTTCTAGAAATTTCCTTCTCCTTATTTGAGCCATATATACCCTTCCTATCCACATTGTTGGTCTCTGAGTAGACATATTTCAGTCCAGTATCAAAGAATTATAAACTTGAAATAATTCAGATGCATGGGAAGAGCTGAGAGACCTCAGCCTCTGGTAGTTAAATTTGCATTTAAAACGTATCCTGGCATGAATCTAAAGGGCCTTTCACTAGAGCAATAATTATGCAGGAAGAGTGAGTGTTTGGAGAAAAGAAATCCTTCAACTGTGTGAACAATAGAAAAATGAAGGGAGAGCTTGGACAACTTTCCTATAAGGCTGCTTCCACCCAAAAATTTCTTCCTGATAAAATGAAAACTAGAGCTCACAGGATGTCATTTTTATGATCAAAAGATAACCTATAGGTATTGGTTTAAGGGTCATCATTGCTTATGAAATGTCACAGAGCCTGAGAAATCAATGCCTGCTTTTCACCTCCACCAGGGATTGTCTTAAATTTGTTCACTTTTCAATGTAGACATCTGATAAATTAATGCATGGTAGGAAACCAGACTTAAGCAGGCAGCTCCATGGCTCTGTGGGTTCAGCTGTAAAACTTTAGTAGTAAAAGGAATATGAAATAACTTCTTTTCTAGCCATTTATTCCCAAGGGGAGTTTCAGATGAGCACCACCCTGACCATTACATCTTCCTGAATACATTGGGGTGGGGAAGGAACCTCTCACACCATCTTTATGGCCATAATCTCCATTTAGCATGTTCTCAAAGTTCTAAAACATGACTTGATTGTGCAGTTCCTGGTTAAGTATCATTCGAAAGCTCTTCCCTCCTGTTTCTCAAAAAACACTTCCCATATGCTAGGTGTGTGTGTGTGTGTGTGTGTGTGTGTGTGTGTGTGTGTAGAATCTTGGGAATATTTCAGCTTTGCCTCTCTGTGGCCAATGCATTGTGTGTGAGAGATTTTACCGAGGGCTGTGTGAATGTGACCTGTCAAAGGACTGCCTGTGAGAGAGACAGGGCCAGACAAAGGAGGCTCATGGAGGCTCGGTGGTCACATTCTCTGTCCACCTATGATAAAACTTGACTGCTTCCACACCCTTCAAATTAGTCTGAACCTAACTCTGGGGAAGCTTTTGCCACAAATGCACATCTAACTAGGCCACCTGTCTCCAGCTTAGAGAGCTCCCTGGCTTCCCATCATTCATTTCTGCTTTTTCCATGTGGGTGGTCCTCAGGGGGAGGGGTTTCCTGCTTAACTGTCATGGCCCTCCTCGGAGTGCATGCTCTCCACCAGCCTGTCACCTGCAAGCTCCCCAAGATCCACAGAGCCTTTCATGTTTACTCTGTCCTGCGATGTTTTCTTGCCCTTGTCTCATAAATAAATCCATATATCAAGGGCCCTGCTATATAACAAGGGCCCTGCTTTGTGGCTCACTAAGGGACTTTTGGGGGCCAGACCAGTACCTGGCACAGAGAAAATACTAG
The DNA here is from genome assembly GCF_000151885.1 of Dipodomys ordii. Classification (NCBI taxonomy): domain Eukaryota; kingdom Metazoa; phylum Chordata; class Mammalia; order Rodentia; family Heteromyidae; genus Dipodomys; species Dipodomys ordii. The sequence continues at coordinate 18,034,703 of NW_012267236.1, forward strand.
ACAAGGGTGTGATGGATGAAGATGTCACCCTTTCTGGAGCACTCTGCTAGTCAGCTCTTTTTGCATCTGTGTCATTTGTACGAACTGGGAGAAAATCTACCCCACCCCCACCCCTGTTGTTCTCCCAGAGACCAGCCATGTACAGGCCCCTTGATGCAGTGTTGTCTTATAGCGATGAGTTACGCCAGTGATTGAAGGGTCTGGGAATAAATGGACACTTTTTACGAAGATGATAGTAGTAAAATGGCTGAGTCAGTGATAATTGGTGTTCTCTCATTTCCCTCCAGTAACCAGAACCCTTAGTCAATCATCTCTCCCAAACCTTATTATGTCATGATTATAGATGAAATTATACTCATATTTCTGCATTTAAAAAATTATTATCTTTAAGTAGTTGTAGAATGGAGCTGCCATTCAACAAAGCCGTTTATGAATACAATGCATCTTGATCAATATTACCCTCTTAAACATTCTCATCCATCCCTCCCAACCCCCCTCTCACTCTTCTTAATGTTTCAGGATATACATTGGGTTTTTGATGGCTTTCTCCACCTCTTCTCCCCTTCACTCATCTGTCCCTCTCCTCTTGACCCCACCCCACCCCTTTCAAGTTCCCACTTCCTGGTGTTTATTTTGTCCAGTGCTGACTTTGCCTTTCTGAGGAATTACACTATTTGTTCATTCCCTTGAATGTCCCATATTTCAGTTAATATCTGCCTACATTTGCATACCACCCAATGTATTTACTTATCAGTTTAAAAGCTAACTGTAGCATTTGTATGTGGGGGAAAATATGAAACCTTTGTCCCTCTGGATCATCATCTTCCCCCAGGTACTTCTGTTTCTTTGCAAATATCCCATACCTTTGACACCACAAGTAGGACTGTAATACTCAAAGTGACTGAATTTGGAGACTGGTAATTAATGCTAAAGGAAGTCATAGGGTTGGGGCGCCGTCCTGTCGGACTGGTGTCATGCTAACAGCAGAGTCACCAGGGATGCACATGTGTAGAAAGCCAGCCTATACTTGCACAGCGGAAGGGGGCTTTCCTAGCCAAGGAGAGAAACTTCAGGAGGAACCAGGACCTTTTTCCTGGACTAGGAGCCTTCCATCTTCAGCTGCCCAGTCTATGGTCTTTTGTTACTGCAGCCTGAGGGAACCCAGTACTTTCCATGCCAGAGTTTTCCTTCCCATTGTAGACTCTTCTGATCTCTCCATGCCACCATCATCTAAACTTAAAATGATCTTGAATCTAGCCTTACCTCTTTATCTTACAGGCAGGAAAACCAGTGCCCAGCAAAAGAAAGTGATCCATTCAAGTACTCATAGGTATGTCTCAGGACCTTGAGCCAAACCCTCATCCTTGGGGTCCGCTTAGGCTCTCCTCCCACACTTCCCTTCCACAGTCTCTGCTGTCTCCTCATCCTGTCCTGCAGGGGGACAGGCCCCCTGAATTGCTAAATGACTCAGTAGTACCATTAGGTTAATGTGTTCCATCTCCAGGTAACAAGTTCATTAACTAGAGGTCTTTAAGGTCTTAACATTCAGGTACCTACCTGGGCTTCAGGAATAGAATAGATGGTCAATAAATTCTATACGAAAAGAAAAAGAGCAGAAAGGGCAAAAATCGACAGACCGACAGGTTTTATTTGGGAAACAAGCCTGGGAAGGGCAACCAAGTCTCCTTTCAGCTCGGTGAAGGAGAAATGGTGCACCTCCCTCAGACCTAAGTCAGGTCTCTTTAAATATTAGGCAGAAGGATTGAAGTCAGGTCAGGCAGATGGAAATAGGGTGAGGTGGAGATGCATGTGTGCAGGGGGCAGTGAGCAATGTTATTTCACTGAAGAGTTTTAAAGTCTCAACAGCATTTGTATTCACCAGCGTCAGATGTGGCCTTGGTCTCAGGCTCTCTTCCAAGACCGCTGGGTGAGTTTGTTCAGAGAGAAGGCGAGGGGAGATGGTTCAGTGGGGTCAGAAGCTATAGCTGTCAGAGGAGAAAGGTGACTGTTTTCAGTTTAAGTCACGTCCAATCAAATACTATTTGAATAGTCCAGAAAGTCTAGGTTTCAAAGAAGATATGAGAGTGGATTTTAGTGGGGGAGATACTTGAACCAATATTTGTTATTAAAGCAAAGATGATGTGTACAGATGTCCAAAAGCTATTCCATTTTATAGTTTTATATGTGAATATTCTTTGGATCTCAGCCAAGAGTGATTGGAAAGGATAGCTTCTGAAGACTGCAAATCACACACACACACACACACACACACACACACACACACACACACACACCATGATTGTAAAGATAGCCCTCTAGATGTGGTTCTTTCTTTTCTTTGGCTCTGAACTTGACAAGCCTATCATGCTCAGAAAAAAGAAAACCAACTTAATTTTCCCAGTGGCTTAGAAATGACATCACAACTGATAGGCTCCTGGACGGATGAGAGAATTGATATTTCCATTTGTGGTAATAGTCCAGAACACAAATGCAGACAGTCATTTTAAAGTTTAATTACTAAGACTCCATACACTTTTGGATGTGCAGGACTAAAACCATTCTGTCTGGGAGGAAAGGTTATATGATGTTAAGAAAATTGTATAACTCTTTACCTTGAACTCATGACCTGTGAATACACCTGTCTACGGCTCAGCTTTACCGGAATATGCTGCAGAAACAATTACACTCCATCTGTGCAAAAGTAATCTCAACATCTTCACTTTTCCCAGACCCTACACAAATTGTTCTAGAAATTGGTGCCACCATTTCTACAGCTGCCCTCAGCCTCCTCCTTCCTCCATGTAAAAGCTTCGGAGACTCAGGCAGCAATTCTTGCCTGTCACCTTTGCCTCACCCCGTCAGTCACCATCCTGTCAGCTCTGTCTCTTGACATTTCTCTCATTTATACCTCCTTCCACCCCCCACCTGGGTTCCTGAGGAAGCTTCTCTCCCATCCTCGGCTTTAATCTCAACCCTGACTAACCCAGTCTCCCACTGTGGTCACGATGAACTTTCTAAAATGCCAGTGTCATCATGTTTGGCCTTTCCAGGAAATTCTTCAGGGCCTTCTCACTGCCTTTAGGGTCAAGTGCAGACTTGTGACTGTGGTCTGATAGGCTCTGCTCCTCCCCTCCGCGGCACTGATCATGGCATTTGAGATACCAGTTGAGTTGCTAAGATAGTAGTCCTCTGTGGTCCCGCAGAGTCCCCTCTCTGTTTCTATTACAGCAGTACCACCTTGTCCAGGGTTTTGCTTTCTGTGGGTTTAGTTACCCCTGACTAACAGGGGTCTGAAAATAGTCTGTGGAAACTTCCCAATCCAGAGTGGCCACAAGGCTTGTGAGCCAGGGAACATAGCAACAGTCATGCTGTTGTCCCCACCACCTAACCCTGCTTGCCCGGAAGCCCAGTTTTCACCTTCGTTATGGCTGTACAATCTAACAGGCCCCTTAAGGATGTCTGTGTCTTCTTGTTCAGACTTGGTGTGATTTTCTCCTCTTATTTCCAACCAATAGAATATGGCAAAGATGGTGAGTTGGCCCTTCTGGGATAGGTTAAACAAAAAGGTTTAATCTCCATCTGGCAGGTAGACTTTCTCCTTTGCTGTCTGATGTAGCAGGTTGGCATGCTGTTGGGGGGAGGGAGGGAGGGCAGCCTCTGGCCAGAAGTGGGAAAGAAGCTGAGGCCCTCAGTTTAATGACCCTTAGAAAATGGATTCTGCCAAATGCTTGTGCACAAGCTCTGTAGCAGCCAGTTCTTCCCCAGATGGAACTCCAGCTTCAGCTAGCACTGTGATGGTAGCCTCCTGAGAAACCACAACGCAGAGAAATCAGCTGTTCCTGAGCCATAGCAACTGGGACAATAAATGAGTGTTATTGTAAGCTGCTACATGTGATGTCATTTAAAATGCAGCAATGGGCCACAGACACATTCATCTTCACGTTTTTGCCTTTTTCTGTGCAGACCAAACCCCTGTCCTTGCCGTTGGTGCAGCCACCATATGGTCCATCTATCGTAGGAACATGGCAAAGCATATGTGGTGACTCTGATTTCTAGTGTTCCTCCTGGATAGCAAAGAAGGTTGACATTACAATCTGGCCTGCCTTATGGATAGAGGGTTGAGCACAGACTGGAAAAGAACTAGAGACACTGCAAATGTGCTGTTGGCTTAGGGTGGGACTACTGCAAAGAGCTAACTCGGAGTCTGAGACCCAGGCATCTGCCAAAGCAACAAGAAGAACCAACAGATGATCAAACTGGACTGAAGGAAGAGATAATGGTCCAACAGGATGGAGCAACTAACCAGCACCCTATGGTCCCCATGCCAGGCAAGGCTGGAGACTGTGTTACAGTGAGAAAAACCACTTGCTCTTGGTTAAATTTGATCTTTCATCTCCACCAATCAACCAAAATCAATCAAGGCATGGTATTTAGCATGCTGCATGCAAAACAGATCACCAGGGGGGTATACCCTAAATGAGATAGTTTTACCTCAGTTCTGACAAGGAGTTCTCTGGTTTTCTTTTTTTGAAAGAAAAAAATTAACAAAGCAATGACAATTCTTCTGCAGAGCTGCCATACATCCATTGATAAGCCTTCCGAAATTTCACAGCATATTTCTGCTTGGAAAGTATTTGCCCTTGACCTTGCTTTGAAAGTTCATTAGTGGTAGATGGGGTTAGACATCTTGTAATCTGTATCACATATCCTGATGTGATCCTTCCAGCCACCAACAGTGTTATAAATATTTCCCCTTTATGAATAGAAACAAGTCTCAGAGGTTTTAGGAACCTGGGCTTGGTTGCAGAGCTCTTGGGGGAGGGAGGCTGGGATTTAAAAGTAGCTTCTCACTCACTATGCACATTGCTGCCTGCTTAGGTCTTAAAACACAGATCTGAACTACTATCACAGAATACCAAAGACTGGGAAATTTATTTTTTAAAGAAGAGATTGTGTGTGTGTGTGTGTGTGTGTGTGTGTGTGTGTGTGCTGTCCCTTAGCTTTATCACTTAAGGTTGATACTCTATCACTTGATTCCTAGGTATTTTTTTTGGGGGGGGAGCTATTACAAAGGGAGTTGCTTTCCTGATTACAAACACATTCTTTGCATTATTGGCATATAAAAAGCCATTGACTTTTGAGGGTTAATTTTATACCCTGCTACTTTGCCAAAGTTTCAAATCAGCTCAAGTAACTGGGGAGTGGAGTCCATGGGGTTCTTTAAATAAAAGAGCATATCATCTGCAAAGAGGGAGAGTTTTTCTTCAGCTTTCCCTATTTGAAGCCCCTTTATGTTTGCATCATGTCTTATTGTTCTAGGTAAGCATTCTAATAATAAATTGAAGAGGAATGGAGAGAGTGGACATCCTTGTCTTGTTCCTGAATTTAGGGGAAGTAGCTTTAGCTTTTTTCCATTATGTATAAAGCTAGCTGTGGGTTTGTCCTACATAGCCTCCATTATACTGAGGAATGTTCCCTGGATTCCTAGTTTTTCCAGAGGCTTCATCATAAAGGGGTGTTGGATCTTGTTGAATGCTTTTTCTGCAACTATTGAGATAATCATGTGGTTCTTATCCTTGCTCTTGTTGATGTGATGAATTATATTAAATGATTTGCATATATTGAACCAGCTTTGCATTCCTGAAATGAATCCTGTTTGATCATATGGTTTTTTGATGAATTGTTGAAGTCGGTTGGCCATAGTTTTGTTGAGAAGTTTTGCATTGATGTTCATCAAAGAAATAGGTCTATAGTTCTCTTTCTTTGTTGAGACTCTGTCTGGTTTTGGGATGAGGATTATGATGGCTTCATAGAGTTTGGTAATGAACTTTCACTTTCAATAATAGCTCCACTTCTGGTTTTTTGGTAGTTGATTGGAGATATGAGTCTCATAGACTTTTCTGGCTAGGCTGCTTTTAAATTGCAAACCTAAGACTCAGCCTCCAGAGTAGCTAGGATTACAGGCATGCACCATCTTGCTCAGCCAGAGATTTATTCTTACAGGTCTAGAACTTTTGACATTCAAGGTTGAGAAGCCTACATCTGGAAAAGACCTTCTTACTGTTTCAACCCATGGTGGAAGGCAGCTGTCTGTGAGAGACACAGAGCAAGACAGAGGAAGAGCTGAATCTACAGCCTTGGACAATTTTTTTTTTCAGACCTCGTGAATTCCCAATGTCTCACATGGAGACATTGCAGGTAAAGTTTCCAGCCTGGGCTTTTGGGGGACTACATTCAAATTACAGCCTCAATTCTTTTGTTGAATGTCCATTCCTGTCTTCCCATAGCTCTCAGGGTAGAAACAAATTTGTTGGTTAAAATTCCCATAGGCTCCCCAGGCTGATCCTAGATTTCCTGCTAGATTTCATCTACTTGCTTCACCCATGGTTCCATCCTGCTTGGTTTCACATCTCTTTGTGGTTCAATTCCTTTTCACTATCTCTCGCTAGTCCTGTGGCTTCCGGCTTGAGATGCTCCCTGACCCATCCCAGCGTGGGATGCTCTGCCACCATTTTCAGTGCTCAGGGGTACCGAACTTGTAATCACTCTTACATACTCACCTTCATCACAGCACACCTCCTGCATTCCACTCACCTTTTATATGTCTCCTTTTTTCTTTTAGATTATCAATGCCAATACTGACTGCAGCCTCTGACACTTCAGAAGCACTGGATAAATGTTTGTGAACAAAAGTTAAATACTTGGCGTGCCAAGGAGTGTCTTATATTATTTATTCTCATGAATGAAATGCAGCCTTTTAGAAATGGATTTTTGTCCATCAAAGGTCTAATGGTCTTTCTTTTCAACTTTCCTCCCATCGTTTCCTGCTCGTATTAACCTGATTTCAGAAGAAACTGTTTAGCACAGTCCTATTTTAAGAACATAAATTTATAAGGCCAGAAAATGAGAAATTGCTCTTTGAAATGCTCTTGGGAAATTTCAATGTGTTCCCCTGTTGTTTAAAGTAAAATAGCATCAGATCAGGAAACAGAATAGGCAGCAAACTAGTCATTGCTTGTACCATTATTTCAGATGAAAATTCCCTGGTAACAAATGAATGCTACTGGACCCCAGAACTGACTTATTAAAGGGACTCTGAAAGAAAAAGTAAGTGCATAATAAGAAACTTTGTAACTTTCATAGAGAAAATCGAGATAGCAAGGGATGGAGTCCTAGTCTTTGGGGTAACTAACAGGAAGAGAAAGATTTAAACCACACAAGGATGGAGGGGGGTGTCATGCCCACCTAAGTACAAATATTCTTTCCACTTCTGAGCTACAGGGTCATTTGACATGGCTGTGACTTGACAAGAACATTCATTTCTATGTTCTTAGTACTTTGAGAGTAAGATAGTGAGCATTTACGGTTATCTATTTTATCTTTTTATTTTTATTTTTTAGTGAGAATTACTGTACAGAGGGGTTACAATTACATGGGCAAGATGATAAGTACATTTCTTATCAAGCATTGTTGCCTCCTCTTTGTTTCCCCTTCCCATCCCTTCCCATACTCCCCTCTCCCCCCCACCCGATTCTCCCCGCACCCCACACCAAAGTTGTAAAGTTCCTTTTTCGACATAATGACTTATACATCTCGTTGTTGCAATGGGTCCACCTGTATCCCTAGTTAACCGATTTGTTTTTTCTCTTCCCCTCCACAAATTATACCAACATCAAATACAGTGAAAGCATGGGTTATACCATGGGGGAGGGACATACAAAGCAGCATAGAAATCATCTTATAAATATGTTAGAAACAATTGCATGAAAGGAAAAAAAACAAAAAAAAAGCATTTGAATACTTATCTTGGGGTTCATTCCCCTAACATCAACTTATCTGACCTTTTCTGCTTACTCAGACATATTTATTGCAAATAATGATGCTGGAATAAAGGAGAAGCTTGAGTAAATTCTTATTAAAATGTCTCCATAAACAACTCTTTCTCTTTACAGGCATATTTCTAAGTACTTTTCAAATAACATCCTTATTAAATCCTTATAGTGACCTGCCCACCAGATACTCTAATTCTTCCCATCCTGGAAGAGGAAGCAGATACTCCCAGAGACCGGGTAACTCATCCAGGGCAGTCCAGATAGGAAGATACAAGACTGGGATTTGAGCCTGATTGTCTAGCTATCAAATCCAATGTTTAACTTCTGTACTACCAAAGGGAACATCATTGAATTCTTACTTAGTGTTGACTCTTGGGACTTAACTCATTTTCTTTCTTTTTTTAAAAAAAATTTGGGCTGGGAAGGTGGCTCAGTGGTAGGGCGCTTGCCTTGCATGCCTGAGGCCCTGGGTTCAATTCCTCAGCACCACATAAGCAAAAAGAAAAAAGCTGGAAGTGGCGCTCTGGCTCAAGTGGTAGAGCGCTTGCCTTGAGCTGAAGAGCTGAGGGACAGCACCCAGGCCCAGAGTTCAGGCCCCATGACCAGATCCCCCCCAAAAAATTATTTATTTATTTTATTGTGAAAATACCGTACAGAAGGGTTACACTTAAATGGGCAAGATAACGATTACATTTCTTATCAAGCATTGTAGCCTCCTCCTTTGTTTCCCCTTCCCATCCCTTCCCATCCTCCCCCCCTGCCCCCTGCCAATTCTCCCCATATCCCCCACCAAAGTTGTAAAGTTTGTTTTCGACATAACGACTTGTACTTCTCATTGTTGCAATGGGTCCACCTGTATTCCTATTTAAACGACTTGTTTTTCTCCTTCCCCTCCACAAATTATACCGACATCAAGTACAGTGAAAGCATGGGTTATACTGTGGGGGAGGGACATACAAAGCAACAAAGAAATACTCTTATAAATGTGTTAGAAACAATCGCATGAAAGAAAGAAAAACATTTGAATACATATCTTTGGGTTCATTTCCTTAACATCACCTTATCTGACTTTTTCTGCTTGACTCATACATATACTAGATATTGCAAATAAGGGAAACCATGGGACCTATGTTTCTTTGGGCCTGGCTTACTTCACTTAATATTATTTTTTCCAAGCCTTTCCATTTCCTAACAAATGGGGAAATGCCATTCTTTCTGATGGAGGCATAGAATTTCATTGTGTATATATACCACATTTTCTTTATTCTTCATAGCAAACAGGTGACATTTTTACTTGTTTCATAGCATAAGCTGTTCTGAACCAGAGGTTGTAGGGGAGTTGTCAGTGGACTATAACCCTCCATGGGCCGTTCTCTAAATGGATCATGAATTGTCTTGAATGATAACTGTGCAACAGTCTGTGTGCCTCTCTGAGGATGGGCACAGTTTGGACCCCTTTGATCTCTATGGTATAAGAAGTAGCAGTGCTGCTTATGTGTTCATCCAGTATGTGTTTATGGCACCCCATCATGGATTCCCAAGACAGAAGTCAGAAGTACCAGTGGTCTGCTTTACAGGGGAGAAAACTCTTGAGTTCAATGGCAAAGTGACTTATTCAAGGTCAAAAAGGCTGGAGATGAAACAAAGGCACATTTTCTGCTTTGAGACCAAGGCAATTTCCACTTCTTTGCAGCTCCTTCAGAGCTGTTGAGTGACAGCTAAGTGGAGTGATCTTGAAAAGCTCGTAGATTGTTGGAAACTTTGCTTTCGACAGCATCTTGAAAGCTAAATTTGAGGGGGAAGGTTCAGGAAAGTAACTTTGAGTTTCTTTGTTCAAAGGAAGGAATAGAGAGATATGTTTTGAAATCCTCAACTGATTGACTCTGGGGAAGAAAAGTTTATTCTGCTCAACTTTTCCAAAGGTGCAATCCACCCAAGTCATTCTGGGTAATACACTAACTTGAGCCTTGTCTCCCATTCATGCTGGGTGGGTAAATTAACAAGGAGTATTGTATTGGAATTCTTAACTTCTGATTCTTCACTATCCCTAATACAATTTTGAAGACTCTTATAATTTTGAAAGCCTGACTTATCAAATGGTAATAAACAGATCCACTGAAGACAAATCCAATTAAATTGACTTGAGAGTTGTAAATTAAAAAGTGTGGAGGGGGGAATCAGATGCTAAATCCTTGGGCATAGATCCTAGCCACTATAAATCAAGTTTTTGGCTTATTTTTGATATCCAAATCATCTACTCCGAATGTCAGCCTCAAATCTGCCCAGCTACAAAGCTCAAAATCAAATGTTGGCATCTGTCTCTCTCTCTCTCTCTCTCTCTCTCTCTGTCTCTCTCTCCCCCTTTTCCCTTCCCATTGTCTCTTTACTGTCCATTTCATTGTTGGGAATCAGAAATTAAAAAACTTAGACTTGAGCTTTCTGAGGGTCTGTGGTTCTGAGGTGGAATGACAGATTTAGATTGCAGAAAAAACACTCCATGGTGCCACAGTAGAATGAACTTACGACACAGATCCACAGGGTGAGACATAAGCTGGGGGTAATGGAACTGTATTCTTTAGCACAGGAATCTGAGGCTCAAAGCAAGAAAAGCAGCATGGAACCAGGGCTAAGAGCCAGCTGTAGTTCAAGCAAGATATTTTCAACTATAGTAAATCTTTAATTACTGGCACGACTTGGAATCAATGGCTGTGGGTGGACCTCGGTTTTCAAATCGTGAAGATGGGATCTGTAAGAAGCAAAGGTGATAGAACGCATATTGCATGTGAATGCAATTTGTCACTCTGCAGGGCCAGATAGAGAGAATTTATGGCCACCCTGGCTGATGGCTTTGCAACATCCTCTCTTCTCATTGACCCTCTAAAGCAGCCAGGTTCATTCTTTGCTGCTTTCCCTGCCTTTGTAGAAATCTCTTCAATCAACCCCTCTCCTTGTTTTGGAGAACAGCTAAGCACACATGTAATTTTTCCATTCTTTTTAGGGAACCTCCAGTGAAATCCAAAGTTTGCCCTGCGAATGAAGCTAGGACTTCTCCTGTAACCAGATTACCTGTAGAGCTGGTAGTCTCCAGGGCAACCAGGCCCAGAACAGCTCCCAGCGCAAGTCTCAGGCAAATGCACCTGTTTTTAATTAGTATGAACAACAACAATTCTGCCAGCAGCGGGCAGGGCCTGATCTCATCAATTTTGGAATAAATTAACCCTTTCGTGCTTCCAATTCCAAATCACTGGAGAAGCAGCAAGAGGGATAGGCTGGGCGTGTGGAGAACACGATCACTTTCTCTCCTGGCACTGCTGCCCCGGCCTTTGCTATCCGTCCCCAGGGGGATTCTTGTCACCAGCTTCTCATTGAGACAGCAGACACTGCCTCATGCCTTCTTGTATGTGTTGAGTTGATGCTTCACCACTGAAATTTGTTTATACTATCTCATCTGTCTCCCAAAGCACGTAGGAACTCCACACATTTAACAGGAAGGAAACTAAGTTTAGAAAGATCATGAGATTCTGGTTAAGTTCAGAAAGCCAGGGAATGGCCATGTGAGACAGTGGTCTCACCATCTGCAAATCTCATTCACAGACTTGCTCTGTGAGCCTCTGGTACCCCTTTTCCACTTTAGGGAATATGTCCACACTCAACAGGTATCACCTTCACCTGGCTTTGTTCCAAGGCAGGTAGATAGATGGACAATAGTTTCTTGAGAAACACCACTACAGCCTAAATGGCTCTCAGTTCTAGCTGTATTTTAGGATGCTCGGGGAATTTAAGAAAGAAATGTACAAACTTGATCTGAGTCCAGTCATATAAGTTCACTTGTAGACTGAGCTCTAGCTTGGGTATTTCTAAAATTCTCTTACATGGCTCTATCAGACAGGCTCTGATGACCCTTCCAACTCTGAGAAGCTAGGTTTGTGAGGTAGGAAAAGGAGTCCTGTTGGTAGGGACAGAGAAAGGTCTGAGATTAATTTTATCTTCAGAATAACTGGCAGAGATGCACAATTGTTCTTCCTTGACCAGTCCTTGTTGGCATATCACACTGGTCTCTTGTGTTCGCCTAATCAATCAGTATGGAAATTAGGCTGCATTTATGTTAATCATTATCTATTTTGTTTTACTCTAGTAAGAATCACAATATTTTATTCATTTCATTTCATTCATTTATTCTTTTTGTGTGTGTGCTGGTACTGGCGCTTAAACTCAGGGCCTGGGTACTCTCTCAGCTTTAATGCTCAAGGCTGGCATGCTACCACTTGAGCCATAGCTCTACTTCTGGATTTGAGTAGTTAATTAGAGATGAGTCTCGGGGACTTTCCTGCCCAGTGTGGCTTTGAACCATGATTGATCCTCAGATCTTCAGCCTCCTGAAGAGCTATGGTGCCAAAGGCGCCAGACTTTCATGGCATTTTATCTGAAGAAGGAGTTGTGGGATTTTATATCAAAAATACAAGGAAAGCTAAACAAGGTCTGTCCTGGAAAAGTGCATACAAATATGTTGTGTATACACAGATGCTTGCATATTGTTTTGGAGATTCTTAGAAGCCTGGTAATTTTATATTTTTGAGACATGCTATTCTCATACTTTAACAATGAGATGCATCCCTGAAGTTTCTCATTCATTAGGTCTAAAGCGGAGCCTGCAGAGATGTATTTCTAGTAAATTCCAGTGTGCTGGTGAGGCTGGTTTGAGGATACTTGCTCCGTGATGAAAGCCTCTTTTCTTGTATCCCCCAAATTTAGATGAGGTGTTCAGATTTAGAGCGAAGTACCCAAGAGCTAGTAATTCCACATCCTACCCATTGCAGCCCGACTGCATTCACCCTTACAAGCAAAGTGTGAATGAACAAAACGAATGTTGGCCAGCACATGATCATTGATTGTCAAAAACTTGTGTCAGAGAAAGCTTCATAATTTGGGTTGGAGAAGAGTGAAGAATCAGCAAGGACTGCAGTTGAACTTTGACTAGACAGAGATTTGAAGAACAGAACAAGTATAGCTGCCACTGAAAATGGAGAATGTGTCTGGGCGGCGCTAGCTGCTTCCTTCTGTTTTATCATTTAGCATCATTTTCTTCTCACAACAATGGGGTGTTAGAGTAAACTTAAGAGGAAACCTGGTATCGTATTCTTTCTAGTATTGCACCCTGTATACAAAAAAAATAAACCCTTTTGTGGTCTTGTTGTGGCCTTGCCTTATGTGAAAATGTGCTTCCTTCAAAGGGGTTGTGAATAGTCAAGGTTATGTTCCCAGAGCTCCATGCTGCAATGAATGACATTGTTCCATCTTATGTGCCTCTGAGGTGGGGTGAAATGAACCAACAAATGACATGGTCTCATTCGCCAGGTGAAATGAACCAATGGATGACATCGTCTCATCTGCTGTGCCTCTGTGGTGGGGTGAAATGAACCAATGGGTGACATCGTCTCATCTGCTGTGTCTCTGAGGTGGGATGAAATGAACCAATGGATGACATCGTCTCATCTGCTGTGCCTCTGTGGTGGGGTGAAATGGACCAATGAGCAGGGTGACTGCTGGGGGCTGACACTAGTAGACTGGCTCCCTGGAGACTCCACTCCCTCCCTGATTGCCAGCAAAGGGGGTAAATTGCTCTCTGTCAACAGCAGCCAGATCACTAGTCAGTCAAAAGTAGTAAAGAGACACAGAATGCAAATGCATTTGGTGCACTTCCCATTCAACAGGAAATGGATAAAGGCACTAACTCTCTGTACTGTGGTCTGGATATGGTTTGCTTCTTAAGTTGTCTTGGGGTAGGAGCTTGATCTCTGTTGTAGTAATGCTAGTCAATGGCAAGACTTTTGGAGGCCAAACTTGGCAGACACCTGTAAGCCTGGTTGTCCTCAGAGGGAGTAATACAATTCTCATGAGACCCCTGTTAATTCCCTAAAGAGAGTTGTTATGAGAGTGAAACTGGCCTCCCTTCACTTTCTGCATTCCTGTCTTCACATATGTTTCTCTCTGTGTGTGTCTCCACTGTGAGGCTGTTTTCATCCTGGCCAGAGAAAGTACCTTGCCGTTTGTAATCTCAGCCTTCCAAACTATGTGATAAATCTTTTCCTTTATAAGTTACCTAGCCTCAGGTAGGTTGTGATAGCAGGTGAAAATTCATAAATACACATCTGCCTCTCTGGAGGTATAATATGGATGGCTTCTATTTGAAGGATTCAATTGAAAATCATTTGACAGTAGGTTTGGGGTGCAGGGAACAGGAGGCAGATAAGAATAGGGAAAAGAGGCCAAGGTGACAATGTTTTTCTATTGTCATCAATATTAAATAATGAGAGCCTTCAGCATTGTCTTCTTGGATTTGGCAGAAGATTATCCTGTGCAGGTCTGTGCATTTTCTCTGCATTGATGGAGAAAATCACAATAGCAAAATTGGGGAATGGGGGAATGCACCAAAGCCTGGAAGCAGCCAGAAGGCTGCATGTCTTGTTCTGCCTTGGATTTCTTGAGGGACAGAGGGAGGGAAGGCCAGCACACCTCTAGGGCTTCTTGTCCCAGCTCCGTTAAGGCTGAGGCTTTACAATTCTGCATTGATTATTTTTTCTGGGAGAAGGCCAAGGCAGCCTGTGTTGTGGCAACAGAGCCTAAAAACAGTGGGTCTTCTAGAACAGCATGTATTTTGGGGTTCCAGTTGGTGTCACATGTTGTGTTTCTGTGCCAGGAGTAGCTGAGCAGTGTCTTCATTCATATAAGAAGAGAAGAGACCCCAATGTCAATGAGACGTGACCACAAATTCCTGCCCTGTCTCTTGTCTACAAGTTATTCTTGATCTTGTGGAACTTCTTTTCTCTTCTCACCTGTAAGTGTGAAAAGCCTAACATGGAGAGAGTATGCACCTGCTCTCAGGAAGCTCGTATTGTACAGAGCCATTCAGAATGGGTTGCGTTACAGGTGATCAAGAAGAGACTGATTAAGCCCTGGGGATACAGAGAGGATACTTCCGTCTGAGTCACTGGGCAACCTCGCTGGGGAAGTGGCCTTTGGATCTTGGCAGGAGTGGATGGAGCAAGGCAGGCGGCAGGAAAGATCGCACGGATACTCAGCAATTCTCATCTTTTCACACAGCTCTGAATATACATGAGCCATGTGTAGCCTGCTTTGCTTGCACTAGGCTGGATGTTATTTGAGTTTTCCCAGATTTCAAATAGGTCCACTGGGCCCCTTTATCCACATGCAATTCTGTCCAAGACATACAGAAGAGGCAGATAAATAGATCCATGACATTGTACAACCTTGCTTACTTCTTGGCTAGCTAGCCAGGTTATTTGGTTCCCTACTCATTCTTTGAGGACGTTACAGGGAGTACAGCAGGGTGACCTTAGAGATCAGGTCGGACTGAGGGGGACCAGGTGTAGGGGAGTGGCACAGGGCCTTCCTGTTTCTGCAACTGCTTCAACTCCACCATTTCTTACCTGAGGTCTGACTGTCTCATTTTGGAGCCTTACTCAGCATATCTGCCCACACGTCCACTCAGTGACCATCGGCTGGGTGTTTACTAAAGCCACGCCACTTACTAGCGTGATACTCACTACAGTCACACCTCCTACTAGCATGCGCTCATCCTCCTCTGGCTCTAGACGCCCCAGAACCCTAATTATAAAACGAAGTGGAAGCACAATTGAGAAATACCACGAATCTCTGTGTGTCCAGAAGGGGGCGCCGAGTGCACTATAATGGGGCACTGCTGGGGGTGGGGGGTGGGGGTGGCACTCTAGGAGGCCTTCCAGGTTGTAAAAACCCCTTGCAATTGTCCTGCTCTGCTTTTCTGAGTATCTCTGCTCCACTCTCCTGGTTCACGTTCCATTCTGTCTAACACCCCAGCAGAAGTAGCCCTGCCGTAAAACACAGATGTTGGCCGTGTTAAAAGTCAAGGTTAACGAACTCCTAGCTTAACCAAATGACTTCCAGGCGGAAGCATGTTTTGTTGGATGGGGACGATCAAACGGGGCGGTAGATAAACAAATGGAGAGAGGAAGGGTGGGTGAACAGTCATAGGACTCAAGGGCGCATGTGAAAATGGAGCCAGGTAACTTGTGGGGATGTGTAAGGAGGAACAGTTGAGGGGAAATGATGGAAGGGATGACACTGATGGGGACACATTGTTCTCATAAGCTGACATGTTAAGTTAAAGCCCTTTGTTCATCAGCTTAAAGAATGTTAAGGGGAAAAAAAGAAGTATGGGCATTTTCACGATGTTGATTCTCCCAATCCAGGAGCATGGGAGGTTTTCCCACTTTCTTTTCTCATTGCTGGCATACAAAAAAGCCATTGATTTTTGAGGGTTAATTTTATACCCTGCTAATTTGCCAAAGTTTTTAATCAGCTCAAATAATTTGGGAGTGGAGTCCATGAGATTCTTTAAATACAAAATCATGTAATCTGCAAAGAGGGAGAGTTTCACTTCATATTTCCCTATTTAGATCCCCTTTATGTTTGCATCTTGTCTTATTGCTGTAGCTAGGCATTCTAATGCTAAATTGAAGAGAAGTGGAGAGAGTGGACATCCTTATCTCATTCCTGAGTTAAGAGGAAATGGCTTTAGTTTTTCACCATTAAGTATAATGCTGGCTATAAGTTTGTCTTATACAGCCTTTATTGTATGGAGGAATGTTCCCTGGATTTTTTTCAGAGCCTTCATCATAAAGGGGTGTCAAATGCTTATTCTGCATCTATTGAGATAACCATGTGGTTCTTATCCTTGCTCTTGTTGATGTGATGAATTATATTAATTGATTTGTGTATATTGAACCAGCTTTCCATCCCTGAAATGAATCCTGTTTGATCGTGGTGTATGAGTTTTTGGATGAATTGTTCAAGTCGATTGGCCAAAATTTGTTGAGAAGTTTTGCATCAATGTTCATCAAAGATATGGGTCTATTGTTCTCTTTCTTTGATGAGACTGTTCCTGGTTTTGAGATGAGGGTTATGATGGCTTCATAGAAAGAGTTTGGTAGTGAACTTTCTCTTTCAATTTCATTGAAGAGTTGGAGTATTGGTGTGAGCTCTGCTTTGAAGGCCTTGTACTTATCAATATTCTAACCTCATTCTTCAAGGAAATAGAAGAGGAATCAAAAAATTCATATGGAACAATAAAAGATCCCAAATAGCAAAAACGATGCTTAACAGAAAGAACAGTGCTGGAGGAATACCAATACCAAATTTCAAACTCTACTGCAAAGCCATATTAATCAAAAAGCTTGGTACTGGCACAAGAACAGACCTCAAGACCAATGGAATAGAACTGAAAACCCAGAAATGAACCCACAGACCTATAGCCATCTAATCTTCGATAAAGGAGCTAAAAAATAGAATGGAAGAAAGACAGCCTCTTCAGTAAAGGTGCAGGCAAAATTGGTTAATCATTTGGAGAAAACTAAAGCTAGATCCTTATATATCACCCTGCACCAGAATCAACTCCAAATAGATCAAAGACCTCGGAGTTAAAACAGACACTCTGAAAACATTACAGGATGGAATAGGGGAAACCCTAGGTCTCTATGGCAGAGGATGAAATTTTCTTAATAGAGACCCAGAAACACAATAAATCAAAGAAAGGTTGGACAAATGGGATTGCATGAAGTTGCAGAGCTTCTGAATGGCAAAGGACAAGGCTAGCAAGATCAATAGAAAGCCCATGGATTGGGAGAAGATCTTCACTAGCTATACAATAGACAAGGGTCTCATATCTAAAATATACCTAGAACTTAAAAAATTAAATCCCCCAACAACAAATCTTCAAAGAAACAACTGCCCAATAAATGAGTGGGCTAACGACTCACAGAGAAATTTTTCTGAAGAGGAAAGAAAGATGGCCAATAGACACATGAAGAAATGCTCAACTTCAAATCCAAACAACACTGAAATACCACCTCACTCCAGTTAGAATGGCTATAATCAAGAACTCTAATAACAACAGATGCTGGAGGGGATGTGGACAGAAGGGAACCCTACTGCATTGTTGGTGGGAGTGTAAACTTGTTCAACCACTTTGGAAAGCAGTATGGAGGTTCCTCAAAAGACTACATAGAGCTCCCCTATGACCCAGCAATCACACTTTTGGGTATTTACCCAAATGATCACAAACAAGACCACACTAAAGCTACCAGCACAACTATGTTTACTGCAGCATTATTTACCATAGCTAAGATATGGAACCAACCCAGTTACCCCTCAGTGGATGAATGGATCAAGAAAATGTGGTGTATATATACACAGTGGAATTTTATGCCTCCATGAGAAAGAATGACATTGTCCCATTTATTAGGAAATGGAAAGACTTGGAAAAAATTATATTAGATGAAGTAAGCCAGGCCTAAAGAAACATAGGTCCCATGGTTTCGCTTATTTGCAATAACTAGTATATGTCTGAGACAAGCAGAAATGGTCAGATAAGTTGACGTTCGGCAAAATGAACCCCAAGATAAGGACTCAAATGTTTTTTCTTTCTTGTGATTGTTTCTAACATATTTATAAGATGATTTCTTTGTTGCTTTGTATGTCCCTCCCCCATGGCATAACCCTTGTTTTCACTGTATTTGATGTTGGTATAATTTGTGTAGGGGAAGGGGAAAAAGCAAATTGTTTAAATAGTGATAAAGGTGGACCCATTGCAACAATGAGATGTACAAGTCGTTATGTCGAAAAACGAACTTTGCAACTTTGGCGGGGTGGGAGGGGGCAGTGGGCGGGATGGGAGGGCAGGGTTGGCAAGGGGAAACAAAGGAGGAGGAGGCAACAATGCTTGATAAGACATGTACTCATTACCTTGCTCATGTAATTGTAACCCCTCTGTACAGTATTTTCACAATTAAAAAAAACTTATTACTAAAAAGAAAAAGAAAAAAAGAAAGATGGAGGAGGAGAGGAAGAGGAGGAGGAGGAGGAGGAAGAAGAGGAAGAGGAAGGGGAAGAGGAAGAGGAAGAGGAAGAGGAAGAGGAGGAGGAGGAGGAGGAAGAAGAGGAAGAGGAAGGGGAAGAGGAAGAGGAAGAGGAAGAGGAAGAGGAAGAGGAAGAGGAGGAAGAGAGTTGGTATTGACCTCCAATACTGAGTATCCGCTGAGGAGTTCTTTGGAATCCTTTGGAGTTTGATCATTGTGGTGCTCTAACTAAAACAGTGTTAGGATTTTTGAATCGTCTTGAACTTTTTCTTCCAGTGCCCCGTTAACATCTTAGCAAGGATGGTGATATTGTCACAGTGTTCACAAGTGATTTCCCCTCTACTTTTGTCTTTTTGGATTTCAACTCTGTGCCAGTGACAAGCACTCCTTCAACTGAGGTCCCAGGCTCATGAGAGCAGCTTTCTCCAAGGTGCTCGGGTTTGGTCCATGTTGTCATCTGGGGCTTGTCTTTGAACACACTACACTCTCATCTTACTTTGAGTTGTTCATCTGGCTTTTCTTTACTGAATTCCACCTTATATGTTTGGAACACTAATTTCTACTCACACACAAAATGTGTGGATGTGGCAGTTGGTGATTGTGGGACATATTCAGGATGTGCCTAAAGTGACTGAGTTCAAGTACCTTCTGCAGATGGAATTGCGTAAACACTTATCCAAAGCCTCCTCCATCACCAAAACAGAGCTTGGGAAATCTAGTGTTTGCCCCTCTTTTGTGGGAGAAAATTTACCCAACAGATGCCAAGACTGTGCTTTGAAGTACAAGACTCCGCTTGATTTGTTTATACTCATTCCTTTGCTTGTCCGTGCAATCACTGTGAGCCTTGTTGATGCAAACTGTTCATTGGTCTGGATTTTTTTTCTCGGATCTAACTGTGGCTTTCCTGTCTCTCTTTGTATTTCTCTTCATTGTGGTTTCTTCACCAATGACTCTTTTTTGTCCCCTGGGATTCCCTCCAGCCTTACTTGTTTTTCTTGGAACAATTACTTTTCTCCAGAAAGAATTCTTCTGGAGATTCTTTCAACTCAGATTTTCTATCTTTGAGATCCTGCTTGTTCAACTAATAATAATAATAAGTAATTTCAGTTTAGATCATCTTAGTGGTTCTTGTCCCATACAATTTTGTTCTGCATGATCTCCCTTCCCCCAAACTTCAATTTTCTGTTGTTTTTTGACTTGGCTTGGTGCTGTTGCTCACCATTTTAATGAGTGTCAAATGAGATAAAATTCCTCAGTTGACCCTAATGTGATGGACCGTCTCCTGATCATTTTCCAAACTTTGCATGGAGCAAATCTTTGAGTTCCTTTCTCTTCTCTTTCTTCTCTTACTTCCTTTCACAGAAAAGATCAAACTGAGAAACAACGAGGAACGTGACAGTTTGAAGGGAAACAGAAATTACCGCTACACTAATTAGCACTCTCATTTTACAGAAGCAAGAAAACAGATTCAGAAAGATTGGAAACAGAACCTCCAAACAGAGTCTGAGTCATTCATGGGACCCAGTGGTGCATTCCCAGGGGAGGCTGTTATCAGAAAAGTACAGCCAGACTCCACCAGGGCTTACCAGCAGGCCTCTGCATTGCTCAAGGGCTGCACCTGTATGCAAGATCTTCCTTCTGCAGTGCATTTATAGTCTGTCCTCAGGGACATTGAATTTAGAAGCCACTGCTAAAGAAGGAGATAACTAACTGTGATCTATTCTGGGTGGAAATGCATCTTGTGAAGGCTGTGGGCTGTCTATTTTGAAGTGATGAATTCAATTTAATGCAGGTTTTCTCTTTAGATTTCTACCCCTATTAAGTATTTTGCAAGATTTTTTTATTACTCACTAAGAATCTAAGTTATTTCTTCTCATTTTTCTTGCAAAGAATGAGTTCAGTATTTCAGCTCTCCTCATTTATTGTTAATTCTCTTTTCCTGCTCATTTATTAGAAAAACCATTATTCCTTGTGGTTTATCTTTTTTTCCTCTCCTGAAGTGTTTATAAAATCCTAGCTCTTTTACTACTTAAAAACCATCTTTTCATTTCTTCCCTGAGTTTAACTGGTTTGTCATTCAGATGGGAAATCATCAAATTCTCTCCTTCACTCTTACCATTTTTCACTACCAAACTTCTTTAAACTTATAATTTCCTCGCTCTCCCTGTTAAAGCGATAATGACAGTTTCTATTTGCACCTTGTCAAGAGGGAAAGGAACTGCAATTCTTTTTAATGCAATGAAATAAACTTTTACTGACCACAAACTAACTAATGCATGTGAAATATCAGGTTCCTGGGGACCATACAGTATATACCCATGTGGTTATTGTGATTTCCAAGCATTATTTTTGTTGACCCCAAACTTATAAAAAAATAGACAAGAAATGAGCTCTGCCTCTGCTTGAAATCTGGTAGACGACTTTTCTTCACAGCCACAGAAAGTTCAAGTCTGGCGATAGGCTTGAAGCTTGTCAGTTACCACATCATGTCCTTCCTTGGATCTCTTCTATGAGTTATCACCTTGACAACTCCATGTGGTTTTGCAACCTTGGCCCCCAAATTAATGTTCAAAGTTTTGGGTATGGTTAAGATGGAATGGCTTCTTTCCATGTCTCAAATCCATGTCACCTCCTCTGCTAGTCTCCTGATCTTTTCTTCTTCCCTTCTGCAGTGCTATTTCCCAAATTCTGTTAATAGTGTGTTTGTGTATTTATCTGGCCTTATTATATCTACTGAGAAGTTTCTTTTCACTGTCAGAGAAGAGGGGCTCCTTATTCTGAGCTGTATTGCTTGGCACCCTGTTCGCTGTTCAGAAAATAAAAATGTCAAATTGATAAGAACACTGGACACAGAGTTCTTATTTTAGAAGTTCTTATTTTGGAAGTTCTAGTGGAAGAGCAAGAATTCTTTGTAGAGGCAGAGATTTGGGAAGAGTATGGGAAAAATGAGATTTATAACTAAATCACAAATCAGTAGTGAAATTTCATGTTGGATAAAGGAGGTGCTTAGCATACCTGTACAAAAAGTGAAAAGGAATTAAAAATAATATGAGGAGTTACTTGTTATTGGTTCATGGTGAACCTTCCTTTGTGGTTGAAGAAGGTATGTTTAGAGGGAAAATTTAAGGTGTCATGTGTACATTTGCTTGTTGGTTATTCCTTACAGCAGAAACCTAGCAAGGCAGGGTGGATTATCAGCTGAGACTAGCAAGGTAGGGTGGATTGACTATCAGCTGAAACCCAGCAAGGCGGGGTGGACTATCAGCTGAGACCTAGCAAGGTAGGGTGGACTGACTATCAGCTGAGACCTAGCAAGGTAGGATGGGCTATCAGCTGAGAAGGTTATGATGAGCAAAGAAATAGAGTAATTGGGTGGGGACCATCTTTCCCTAAGGACAAACAAGAAGAAAGAGGGAATAAGGATGGGAGGAAAAGACAAGGAAGGAAGTAATAAAGGAAAAGACAAAGAAGGAAGGAGGAAATGAAGGAGATAAAGGAAGGGAAGATGGAAGGAAGGAGTCAAGTAAGTATGGAAAGAAGGTAAGAAGGAAAGAAGAAAGGATGGAAGAAAAGAAAGAACCCATCTTCTAAAGAGCCTTGGAAGAGTGAGTGTAAGCATTTTGAACATTTCCACACAGTTCCATGTTGGGTA
The DNA here is from genome assembly GCF_000151885.1 of Dipodomys ordii. Classification (NCBI taxonomy): domain Eukaryota; kingdom Metazoa; phylum Chordata; class Mammalia; order Rodentia; family Heteromyidae; genus Dipodomys; species Dipodomys ordii. Next base: position 18,057,100 of record NW_012267236.1, read on the forward strand.
GGTTGTGATCATGTGAAACTTTGTTTGCTTTTGTAATTCTCCACATGCTCCTTTTTCTTTATTCCCAAAGGTTCTAATTGATGGTGATAATGATGATGATAATGGTGGTGGTGATGGTGCTGGTGGTACCGGGACTGACTTTAGGGCTTCGTACTTACTAGAAGCTTGTTAGTTCCTCCGAAGTAGCTTGGATGACAAGCATGCACCACCAGGCCTTTTTCTTGCCTTTCTCCCAGCAGAGTAGTTTTAAACACGTTCATCTTCCTTAAAGCTGTCATGAGAACTGGAAAAGTCTAAGGTATTCTTGACATAGCTGTGATGTCTTAAGAGAAGATCTTGCAACTAGGAGTTGATTTGATGAAAAGGCCAGTGCCTTGTACTAGCGTTAAAATACAGAGAACTGCTGGTGAATTAGTGCTTCCTCAACAAAAACCAGTCTGAAGGTGTGAGAGCGTCAAGGTGGGGAGGGGATGAGAGCAAGGAGGGCAGTCGATATCTCATCATCATACCCCTGGGGGCCCACAGAGCTGTGGGTTTGGAAGGAGAGAAGCTTTTAAGAAGAAAAATGGTGCATATCAATGGTGCAGTAAAATAAGTGTTTTCACATTTTACTTAGAGGAAAACAGAGTGTACATTTTAGTAGAGAAAAGTGGATATTTAAATAATTTATCAAACTTCATTCCTTAGGGGAAAATGCGGAGTAGTAACATCTCCATAACTCTCTAGAAAGGGATCCATTTTCAGTTTCCAAAAGGAGAAAACCTAAAAATAAGAAGGGCTGGAAAAAAAAAGACCGTGGTTAAAAACACCAGCAGGGAGTCCAAAGCCCTCTGTTTGGTCCTAGTTTTGCAGCATGGTGGTTGTCTGACACTGGGCTAATTTGGTGTTGGTCCTAGTTTTTATTTTCTTTTCCCTCACTTGCAGATCCCTGTGTTTTCTCACGTGTAGTGTGGTGAGAAACTGGATCTGCCCAGGAATTGGCTTCATGGGTCCCATGTCTCACTGCTTTCCTCTCCTGAAGTCTAGAGTCTCCTGAGATGTTTCCACGCTGGTGATTCCTACTGTCTAGGGTTTGGTTGTATTTTCTCTGCCAATTAAAGAAAAGTTTTAAAGGAAAGTGTTTATAGCAGGCAGAGCAGGTCCATTTAAATGCAAAAGTAACTGTGAAAGGAAGAGCAAAACAGACAAGGAGGGACCAAAAACCTGGTGTTCCTCCTCTCTCTCTCTCTCTCTCTCTCTCTCTCTCCCAGGTCTCCATTTTCATCCTCTGAGGGTGTGTTCCTGTTTGGATTGGTCAAGGGGTGGATTTGTGCTTTGGAGACTCTTGTGATAGGTTTCCCCATCTCTTTGAGTCATCTCTCCTTCCCTCAGGGGTACAGGTCTCTTTCCCTCTTTCCCTTCTCCCTTCCCCTCCTTCCCTTTCTCTTCCCCTCCTTCTTCCTTCCCTTCCTCCCCTCCTTAGTTGGAATAAGTACCAGTCACCCTCTTCTACTAGCCAAGGAGCCTTAACTTCCCCTCACTGGGAACACAGAAATCTCTGAACTAGAGTCTCTGTCTTTCAACTCGTGTGGTCATTTTTTTAAACAAAAATTTAGAGCATTTGTATTAAAATGACTATAACTGCATCAGAACCATCCTGGCCAATGGTGGAGAGTTGTTTACTACCATCCATTCCCCTCTATCTTTTCCAAAGTCTGAAGATTTCTGTCATTAACCTGCCAGGACTCCCTGTCTTGTGCTCCCTGTTTAAGATCTTGCAGAGTCTGGGACAAAGCCGCCGTGGCAGGTGCAGTCATGCTACACCATCACTGCTCCTTATGAGCTGGGCTGTTATTAACACAAACAAAAAAACATGAGTCAAAATAAATGACAAGAGAAAGGTGCTGTGTTTTTCTTAGCAGCTAATTGGTTTGTTGTGCTGAGAATGAGCTTGTAGATGGATGCAATATAACCTCCCCCACAACCCTGGGGAAGATGTGTTAAGTGTGGGTGTGTAAGGGGAAAAATGACTAAGGGAAAAAAATTAAGTTGCTATGAGACACAGAATCTGCTCTGAAATTTCAAGCAGCATTTTATCATGTTTGAAAGAGTTTTAGCAATACACAGGATAGCTTGATATTTAGAACATAATGAACATTGATATTATTAATATGCGACAGGGTGTCTTGGCTGAACTGAGGTAAGGCTTTTAATACCCTGGCAAAACAGAGTTAGGCTATCTTCCCTTTCCTATATATGCTCAAGGACCTTCTAGAAACAAATAGACCAATAAAGTGTCAAGAGTTAGAAATAGAAGATAATTCATGTATTTTATTATATGGCACTAATAGTTTTATTTTTCGCAGAATAATTGTTTTATTCTGGTAGTCTAATAGGAGAAAGCTAAGTTTCTGAGTTTTCATATTTTCTATTTTAAACATTTAATGTTTTATCCAAAATAACATATTTACATGGTTTAAAAAGATAATGGCTAGTCGGGCACAAGTGGCTCACACTTGTAATCCTAGCTACTCAGGAGGTTGAGATCTGAGGATCGTGGTTCAAAGCCATCCTGGGCAGGAAAAGTCCGTGAGACTCTTATCTCCAATAAACCACCAAAAAACCACAAGTGGTGTTGTGGCTCAAGAGGTAGAGCGCTTGCCTTGAACTGAAGAGTTGAGAAACAGTGCCCAGGTCCAGAGTTCAAGCCCCACAACTGACCAAAGAAAAAAAAAAGATAATGGCTAAGAAGTTTTATAGCAAAAGCAACACAACAATTCTTTCCCTCTCCCTTCTTGACTCTGAAAATGTGTTTACATAATTGAAATTAAGCCAATTTCACTTTTGTCAGCTATTTATTTTGATACATATTTCCTCTTCCCAAATAATAATTTTGCTACTTCTTGACTGATCAATTTTTGTTGTTTTTTTTTTGTCAGTCATAGTGCTTGAACTCTGAGCCTGTGTGCTGTCCCTCAGCTCTTCAGCTCAAGGTGAACGCTCTACCACTTGAGCCACAGTGCCACTTCCAGTTTTCTGGTGGTTAATTGGAGATAAGAGTCTCACGGACTTTCCTGCTTGGGCTGGCTTTGAACCATGATCCTCAGATCTCAGCCTCCTGAGTAGCTAGGTTTATAGGCGTGAGCCACTGGTGCCTGGCTTGACTGATCAATTTATAAGTAATGTGTTCCCCTTCTCTTGTGGAGTGAAAGGCCTCATGACCTCAGCATTCTTCTCTATGCTTGGAACTTAGACGACTTTTTCCTTTCTTTTTCCCTCCCAAGCTGGTATAGTCTAAACCAACTTGTTTTCAGTGTTTATATTACCATTGTTATATAAACATTATTCAGAGATGAGCCACGAAAAAGTCTAGTCTACTTCTATTTTCTTGTAATTTCCCTCCACTTTTAGTCATTACTAAAATTACTTATCTTCTTTCAGTTGTTTTGTTATATCTTGGCATTTTTATACTGTTAAGAATACATGTAAATTCTCTCTTCATGCAGTAAAAAAATTAGATATTACTTCCAGACATTTTAGTGTTCCAATGCATTCCTGCTCCATCTTGGCTTAAGTAGCTGGCTCAAGTCCACTTTTCTTCTGACCAATGGGGAAATCTCTCAACCCCCTGCCTATTGTTTATCTTGTGTTCTGGATTCAACTTATTTCTTCTTGCTTAACTTATTTTCATCTTGATGAGGCACACTCTTAGTATTTTTCTTTCTTTTTCTTTCTATAGTGTTTTTCTGAGTAGGCATGTAGGAGCTATATTTTTTTGTGTCCCTCTAAGTCTAAAGATAATTAAAAACATGACACATACAAATTAACTAAGGTAATTCATTCTTCCTACAAACGTTCATCTAAGGACATTCTGTGTCACATCCAAGTTCTTAGATGTGGAAAGAAATATTAGAAATAACAATACATTTTCTATTAACCTAATTCTTAAAATTTTAACACAAAAAACCAAGACAATTTAAAGCATTTATTTTTCTGTTTGTGATATGGTCACTAGAGCCCTGGATGTACTACATGTTAAGCAAGTAAGGATTTGATCATTAAATTGCTGCCTAAGCCTAAAAGCAATCTTAGCTCAAATGAATTCAGTTGGAAAGATTTCCACAATTAGGTATAGTTAGGTTAAAACAGAGACTTCTGTTCTCTACTTCCCTACTCCTCTGCTCTACCCACTGAGTGAGTATTTCTACCTTTTTTCTTCTCTCTTGTAGTAGCCACAAAGATTTGATAAGAAGTACAGATGTGGCATATTTATGTTAATATGGCTATTTCTGAATCAACTTCTTCATTTTGTCTCAAATCTCTCAGCGAGTAACGGTGAGAAAGAAGGTACTAACTTTTATAGAAATTAGTAACACTAACTCTTTTATTCTAGAAAAGATTTGCTGCTAATAATCTCTTTCAGTTAACAGTGGGTAATTTTGAAGCTGAAGTCAGGCTGATTTTATTGCCTACAATTCTAAGAGAATATGACTGTCACTATCATTAATAACATATTAAGTACCAGCAAAACACTTTGCAAGTTCATATAGATAATACATAGGTAATACTTTTATCAGCAAAATGTGCTTAGTACTGTTAAAAAAGTTAAAGTTTGTGAAGTATACCATATGCTAAACACTATGTATTTTTTTCTGAGGCCATTTGCTGAGATTGAGATAGAGGGTTTTTTTTTGCTGTGTAGAAGATATGGAAATTTATATCTTACATGATGAAACATTCCACTTCCTTGGATAAAAATCTCTCATTATCTCTTTTGTAAAATGAATCTTTGGGCCCCAGAGAACAAAAAATCCTTAGAAAGTATGAATAAAGGATAAAGTTTCTCTTCATAATGCCCCTAAATGAGAGGAAATGATTCAGAAAAGATAGGTACCAGCATTTACAAACAGTAGGTTTTCTTAGGAAAAATACCTGTAATTTCTTGAGAGTACTGTATTAGGAGTTTAGACACTATTATAACAAAGCAATTGCTAAAAGTCATTATTTCTGAGTATGCATTCTGGAATAGTTTTAGTTTATTTAGAATTCATAGATTCATACACATGTATTATATTACTGGTTCATAGTTTTAAAATATTAGGTCAATGAAGGTATGTATAAGCATGTCAAAGAAAGAGAAAGAAAAGGAGAGGAAAAGAGAAAGAGATGAAGAGAGCAAGGGAGAGGGAAGGAGGAAGGGAGGGAGAGAGGGAGATTGTATGACTTCATTAGAGAAATACCGCTTAAATTTATTGGCCACTTACTTTGTCCAGTTGACCTCATGCTTGAGTTTTCCTTACAGAATATCTTGTGTCTTCCTTTGTCTCCATTGCATAGGTTAAGAGCCTCAGAAGGGCTCTGTAGTATGGAGCCATTGTAAAATCTACACATATTACCAATTGGAAGGACTGTGTTTCTAATCACATTGCCTTTTTCCCCCTAACAAGCATGGCAATTTATCTGGGAAGGGTTTTTATGTCAGCCAATACTTCGTCAAAAACCTCATGTATGTTTGGTGGGTTCATTATGAGGACTCCTATTGGTAGCAGAGAATTTTTTTTATCTTAAACTTCCACAAGACACCTACATTAGATTTGGAGACTTGAGAGTCTTGTGCTCATACATGTGGTGAGTCAGTTAATTCAAAGATTTCCAGTTAAAACATTTATGGAGAAACTTGACCAAACCCTTCCTCCTCTTCACCCTCTCTGCATCTCCCTCTTCTTCTTTCTTCCTTCTTCTTCTTTCCCAACTTCTCTCTTCTTCCTTCTCATCCTCTTCCAATGCTTCCTCCTTCTTCCTCCTCTTTTTCATCTTTTCCCTCTTTTCCATCACTTTGGTGATATTGGGATTTGAACTCAAGTCCTTATATGCTTGGTAGGCAAGTTTAATACTATTAGATCTTTTCTCTCAGACATTAAAAAAAAGCAACACGCTTTTATTTTTATTTCTTATTTATTTTTTGTCAGTATGGGGCCTGAACTCTGGGCCTTGGCGCTGTACCTGGGCTGTTCAGCTCAAGGCTAGCACTCTACCACTTGAGCCACAGTGCCACTTCCAGTTTTTTCTGCTTATGTGGTGCTGAGGTGCTCAGGGCCTCATGCATACAAGACAAGAACTCTACCACTGAGCCACCTTCCCAGCCCAGCAACACATTTTTTAATATGCAAGTTTTCTTTTTTATTATCTTTAAGTAGTTGTACAAAGGTAACAAAGTAGTTTATGAGTACAATGCAGCTTGATCACTGTCACCCCTTCATCAGTCTCCCCCTCTCCAACCTGACCCTTTCCTTCACTCTTCTTCATTTTTAAGGATATACAATGAATATTATGACTGTATTCTCTCCCCTTCCTTTTGATATCTTTCTTTTCAACCCATTTTCTGGTGTTTATTTTGTTGGGCTATGAGTTATAGTATCTAAGGAATTACACTGAGTTTTCTCTTGAACTTACCATATTTCAGTTAATATACCCCAAAGTGTTTACATATATTTATAAATGAATTCTAGGTTCCTGATTTGCTTTATATAGCATAGTTATTTGTCTAGATCCTTCTATTTCTTCATAAATCATTGCCAAGCCAGCATTACAGAAGATACTCACAGATATCCTGTAAACAGAATATCAAATGAAAGAGGTGGAGAAACAGATCCTACCAGATGAGCAGATAAACATAGGAAACACAGAGGAGACACTACCTCCAAATGGGCTGCAACCTAATAGGATCTACTACATATGTCTCAGTTTTAACACTTAATATTAATGCATGCAATTCTCCAACCAAGAGACATAGTTTAGCCAGGAGGATCAAAAGGCACGCACCACCATCTGCTGTATACAAGAGACACATCTCATTGACAAACACAGATATTTAGTCAAGGTGAAAGTCTGGAAATAAGCCTTCCAAGCAAATGGCCATTGGAAACAGTAGCAATACTACTAGCTGATAAAGCAGATTTCAAATAAAAACTTGTAGAAGATATTAGTAAGGAAACTACATATTAGTAAAGGGAATTGTCCATCAGGAAGACCATAGTTCCCTGATATTTTTGCTTTAGTTATTTTTCAGATTTGGCTTTCCAGCTTATGTTCAGATGGCCTGGCCTTTGATTCTCTTACGTGTACCTTTTAAACTATGACTAAAGATACACTCCATCATGCTCAGCTTGTTGGTTAAGATGAAGTTTTTTTACTTGAACTAATTTCAAATTATAATCCTCCTGACCTTTGATGGATCTAGTGGCTGGGATTACAGGTTTGAGCCATAATGCCAAGCCCAGAAATCCCTGTTGTTGTCTTGAAGGTATTATGTCAATATAAATCATGAATTATTGTTTCCATTTGCCACCTACTCAAGTTTAAATCTATCAGAGGTGAACTAGCTTATCAAATGGAGCCAAAAAAAAAGAGCTAAAAATATACCTTAGCGTTTGACAAGGTTTCAGGTGCAACAACCTTTAGAAGGGGAAGAAAATCCCTTCTTAGACAGAGATGATGAACCATAATGGAATGGTAAAAGTGAACTTATAATAATGAGAGAGGCTGGGAGGTCTGGACAAGAATGCTGCCCAAGCACAGGTCAGTGATGAGAAATGTGTGTGGGTTCAACGAAGATCAAGCCTGTATCTTTCTGGTATTCCACATATTCTTCCTTTATGCTTACTCATTTTGAATGACTTCACATTCCACTTCCACATATTTCCAACTTTTCTAGGTATCTGACATCTCTTCCCTGGACTGGCAGCCAACTACATTTATCTGGCCTTGACCTTAAGAATTGAATATCCCTCTCAATATCTCACTCTTTAGAGTCCTTTTCCATAGACTCATACTTTGAGCATCCTAGGAAAACAGCTTGTCTGGTGAAGCTCAGCTTCCAGTATCATGCATCTCACTCAAGTCTGCATGGGGCTGCCCCTCATGTGGCTTGCTGGAGAAAAGTCACCATAAAAAGAGTCTGTGTTCTGAGACAGAAATGGCTAATTTAGTGCCTTTCAGTTGTACAGTTCTTTGAAAGAATAACCACCAATAAGATACACTAGTCTATGGGAGGCTTTGAATGCCAATGACAAGTTTGTATTTTGATTTTGCAGGAAATAGAGGAAATAAAGACCTGTGAACTATTGATGATGTGATATGCTAGGGTTATATAATAGCCCAGGCAGGGAGCTTAGAAGTGTGGAGAGGAAGTGATAGGTTCTAGAAGTGGAAACTACAACAGATAAGTGACCAAAGGAATGTGGAAATAAGGTAGAGAGCAAATAGAAAAGTTCTGATTCTCTGAGCGTAGACATAGCCCTATACACAAGCAGACCATGTGCTCTCTGTCCCCATATGAACCCACCCTACCATATCCTTCTCATTGGTTTCTTCCACTACCATCTTCAAAAGCAGCAAATATTCTAGAATATGTCACTTAAGATATGTTAATTCAGATTATTTGTATTCAAGAAAGTTTATGAAATTTCTTGTTTTTTTAAAAAATAAAGTGTACTGTGACAAATCTTTTTTTAATGTTAATCAGTTTAAGAAGACTGAAATTCTTTTCAGATCATGTTTCTCTGCTTAGATTTTTCTATAACAAAACTAAGACCATATTTCTGTTAGTTTAGAAATTTCTCTAATTTTTCAAGAAATGTGAAGATGATGATGATTTGAACTTGTTTGAAATGGGAAGATGGCCCTTGGGTTCAGAAATTTAAGAAAAATTAATACATACCCACTCAATTTTGAGATTCTATCAAGATACCACTTTCCTCCTTTGTTTTCTATTTTATTTACCTTGGGCAGTGTCCTTTAAGAAAGATGGGGAGAAAAACATGATGGAGACTCTTCCCGGAGATAGGAAAGGGAACTCATGCCTCTGGTTATTTTGATAATATATGTTGGCACTTTTGTTTATCCTACCTGTGCCTGTGGCCTACAGGCCTGTGCTGAGCATGAGTTATAAAAAAAGGAACAAATCCAGCTCAGTCTTTGGGAAATAAATGGTGAATGGACAGACTCCTGGGTATTTTGAGGAAGAATTCATTTTTTAACAAAAATCTAAAACGAAAACCAAACTGACAGTCCAACAAAATGAATACCAGGAAACTGGCACTTGAAAGGTCTGAGAGAGAGAGGTCAAGGAAAGTAAGACAGAAAATGAAGAAAGGAATGGGGGGGGAGAGAATTCAGTCCTAATATTCAATCAATGTCCTATGAAACAAAGGGAGGGATTTGACCAAAGGGGGTGACAAAATGCTTTGTATTTATCATCCGATTTGTTGGATGATAACTCCTTTGTACAGCTACTTAAAGGTAATAAAATATAATTTGAAGAATGAACATACTAAGACCAAAATCAGCTAGATTAAAAAAAAAGATTTAGAAAGCAGTCGAGGGGAAAAGATGTTCATTTATTAGCTAGCTTTATGCAGTATGCAGTAGTTAATTTGAATTGAACCCTGATTACTGAGGAATTAAGAAAGGAATGACATCACATTTCTAGAAGATTGAAAGACAATGACATAAGAGGAGAAAGGGACTTTTAGGATAGGAATATAGCATAGACAGTGGGATTGTGTGGTGAGGACAGAAAGGAGCCATGCTTTGAGGCCAGGCTGTGAAGCGCTTGAGTGCCAGCTTGAAGAGTGGATCTGATCTTGAGGCAGTGGTGAGACCAGGAACATCCACCTTGTGCTATGGAAATGAGATCTGGCCTGGACCACAGCATCCTCACCTCCATATTTTTGCCACTTTCCTTGCTTTTCTCCAAAACAGACGACCAAAGCAGGTTGCTGGCTGTCTTTACTTCCCACATATCTCTTATTCCATTCCGATCTGTGTTTCTGTTTTTGTTAACTTGTTTTTGTTAAGACTACCATATGCCAAATCTAAGGGTCATATGGTGCTCATTCTCACCCAGTTGGCAGAGTGTTCCAGAGAGTTCTCCTCTCCCTTCCTGTCACACTTCCCTGTTGGGAACCAGCTACTCATTCATCCCTCCTCCCACACAGCCCTCTGCTTCCCCTGTGCTGTACCATTTCTTGTCCCTTATGATTTTGATTTAGAACAGATTCCAGAATTCTTTCCTGGTCACTCTTTTCTTTGGGTTAAAAAATCTCTTTCTAGGAGAGTTCCTCCTCATGCATACATCTATCTCTTTCAGCTTCTTTTGTCACAGGGAAGAACATTATCTCACCTCATTATTCAGAAACTGAGCAATTAGTATCACTCTCCTCTCCTTATTTAGGAAATCTTACTCTACTATATCCAATAGCAAAACCTTTTAAAAATACTTATTATCTTTAAGTAGTTGTACAAAGGAGTGGTTGAAGTAACTTACATTCCCATCAACAGTATAATAGACTCCCCTTTGTCCACATCCTCCCTAGCATTTGTAATTATTAGTTTTCTTGACAATGGCCATTCTAACTGGGGTGAAGTGGAATTTCAGTGTTGTATTGTTTTGCATTTCCTTTTTGGCCCAAGATGCTGAACATTTCTTCATTTTTACTTCTGAGAAGTCTCTCTTTAAGGCCTTAGCCTACTGATTAATTGTGTTACTGTTTGGTTTAATTTTCCAAGTTCTGATTATATTCTGGACATTAGGCCCTAGTCTGATGAAAGATGTGAAAGACCACAATAATGGAAACTCAATATTTGAAAAAGGAAATAGAAGAAAACTTAAGGAAATGGACTTTTATGTTTCTGGATTGGAAAATTTTACTTTGTAAAAATGGCAATAATGCCCAAAGCAATTTACAAGTTCAATGCAATACCTCTCAAAATCTCAACATTCTTCCATGGGATAGAGAAAGCAATCTAAAAATTCCTATGGAATAACAAAAAACACTGAATAGAAAAAGTAATCCTTAGCAAGAATAGTGTTGGAGGAATAATAATAACACCAAACTTCAAAGTTCATTATAAAGCTATAGTAATAAAAACACCTGTATACTGGCAGAAAAAATAGGCCTCAGGGCCAATGGAACAGAATAGAAGACCCAGAAATGAACTCAGAGACTTATAGCCATTTCATATTTGATAAAGGAGCCAAAACATATGCTGGAAGAAAGACAGACTCTTCAACAAATGATGCTGACAAAATTGAATAGCCACATGCAGAAAACTGAAGCTACATCCTTATATATCACCTGGCACTAGCATCAATTCAAGACCTCTCATTACCATGGTTTCTGCATGTATTGATTCTCTCCAATGTGGTTTTCTAGTTTTGTTCTAATTTATCACAGGGTAATCCCATGTGCCAAATAAGATGTGGGTATTCTGGGTCCTAAAGGAATCTGTGTTCTCTTTGTTGCCAGCTTTAACAGATCCTCTAGAAATAAGGCCAGACTCTAGTTCCAAACACTCACCCATATTAGGAAAAATAATGACATAATATATAGAGAAATGGAGAAATGAATTTATTTAGATTTTTAACCAAAACTAGGGCGAGAAAAAGTCTTGTCCTGTCTCAGCCTTGCCTGGGATATATTGTTGCAACTTAAAATTAGATAAATCCTAATTCTTAGTCCCCTTCTACACCAAGAGTTACCTTCTGTGTTATTGCACGCTATTTTCACACTGTATTGTGATTCCTTCCCTTTCTAAAAGCTAGCTCTTTGGCAGGAAGAAAGACACCTTCTAAGAGGCTGCTCAAATTATTCATGGGGATAGTACCCATAGCAATAGACTTGGGGTTAGAATTCTTGTTTCTTAATTCTAAACCTTGTGACTTATTTTGTTCATGTATAAACAAATACCCTGGAGTGATTTTTTTTATGTATTTTCAAATTATCTTTAAGTGGTTGTACAAAGGAGTTGCCGTTTAACAAAGCAGTTTATGGATACAATGCATCTTCCCTACCTTTCCTACCCACCCTTTCCTACCTTTCCTACCCTTCCTATCTCTCTTCCATCTACCTGTTCTCTCAATCTTCTTAATTCTGTAGGATATACATCAGATTCTTGACTGTATACCCTTCTTCTCCTCTTCATTTCTCTACCTTTTTCCTCTAGGCCCCACCACACTCCTTTAAAGTACCTGTTTCCTGGTGCTTATTTTGTTGAACTTTGCCTTTGCCTTTGTTTGAATTCGCCTTGAATCTACAGTATTTCAGTTAATAAATTTGTCTACAATTGCATACCACCCAACATATTGACTTAAGTTTATAAGCTAAATCTAGTTTCTATATATAAGGGAAAACATGCATCTTTTGTCTTTCTGGACCTGACTTATTTCACTTAATATACACTTTTCCATTTCTTTTTTTTTT
>NW_012267236.1:18076648-18096669 GCF_000151885.1 Dipodomys ordii
TTTCTCTCACTTGTCTAACTCTCTGTCCTGTGATGGCACACTTGGTGTGTTTCTCTGGCTTAGGACTATTCACTGGAACTCTAAAACTGCTTTCTATGCGAGAGCTTGTTCAGCTTCCAGCTTCTCCTCCGCCATCTTGTCCTCTGGCCACTTTTCCATTTCTTTACAAATGGCACAATGCCATTCTTCCTAATGGTTGAGTGAAATTCATTGTGAACACATATATACCACATTTTTCTTGATCTCTTCATCCATTGAAGGACATTGGGCTTATTCCATAACTTGAATATTGTTAATAGTGCTGCAGTAAGCATGGTTATGCTGATGGCTTTGCTGTAATCTTTTATTTTTTTTTCTGGTGATCAGGGAGAAATTAGTGCAGATGTAAAATTCATCTTCAGAGCTCCATTGATCTCAATATGTAGGTTGAGGAGTTTTCTTGCATATTGTGCATGTTCAAAGAAGGCAAGAAAAATTAGAAACAAAAAGCATTTAAAAGTCTAAATACCATGTACAAGACACTAAGTTGAAAATTTACTTTACAACTTTGTGGGGGGGGGAGGGAGAAGTTGGTGAGGTAGGGAGAGAAGGGATGGTAGGGGATAAAGGAGGAGTAACAATGTTCGATAGGAAATGTACTCATTACCTTAATCATGTAACTGTAACTGCTCTGTATAGTATCTTTACAAAAAAATTGAATGAACAGTCTAAATACCTTTTGGGGTTAAGTAAAAAAATTGCAAAAGACAACATTGGTACTAATTTTATGATATGCTCACTTATTATCATATTACCCCCCCCAGTGTTAGTTAGCAATACAATGAAGAAATAGAACACATTTGCAAAGGAAAAAGAAAAGGTTTATCAAGATGGGATGTGGGCACAACGTGTAGCTTCTCTTCATTTTTCTTATGTTAGTCACAAGCACAAAAATTACCATGTCTTTCGATGGAATCTTCAGTATGTAAATGGAAAATTAGGCAAATGCTTGAGTTGACATATTTCACGCACAGTTTACCTGTTATACGAGTGTGCTCTGTCTACGGTTGCCCTTGTGAAATTTCATTTTAGGCTTATGTAGGCAAATATTATTACCAGGATGTGCTGAATGCTTCATGTAAACAATGAAACAGCAGAACCATGGATGAGAAGCCACGAAGAATCCAGCGACCCAGATGCAGGTCTGTTTCTGTGTATTTGACATAGTCATTAATAAAAACTTATCAAGCTCCTATTGCACACAGGTGCTATGATAATGCCTCATTCTTTTCCTGGCAGAGGGACAGTTATCACCTGCAGCCCTCAGAGGGACAGTTATCACCTGAAGCCCTCTGTAGGAATGGTAAACAAAAATGTAACCCTCAAGAATATGTATGTAGCTCAAAGTACTGGATAATGTGTACTTTCCCAGGTCTGCCTGGTTTACATTTAGTCTTAAATTGTTTCCCTTAGCCTCTCTGAGACATTTTCCTGGAATTCTCCCATTCAGATGGGGGACTTGTAAGCAGACCTGGTCTGTTCTTCTCCATCACTCTGAATGTGAGGCTCTTGCTTCGTTGTGTGAAGTCTTTCTCCTGTTTTCTGCCCCAGGATGAGCCTTGATGCTGTCTCTGTTGGTTTGGGATCTTGATTTCTCACTGCCATAAATTTGAAATTCGCAGTTGCTCTAGTTATCCTGTTGGGCATGCTGCAGGCATGTGTTATGGTTTCATTTGAGTTTCTTTTTTAGCCAGGGGTTGTATTATTATCCTTTAAGATATAAGAAATGGAGTCTTCTGTACAGACTCTCACTTGAGAATCTTGGTAAATAGACCTGTTTACCAAGATCTGTATATGTATCTCTTGGTTGACTTTGTGTCTTGATAAATGGGTACAAAAAGCTGTGTATCAAGATGGAAATTTGCTGTCCTGCTCACTGTTGATAAAGGTAGGTGGAGGATACAGCTTCAACTTACAATTTCCTCCTGCACTGATGTTGTTTATTCCTCAGTATGTAGGGGGCTTGGCAAGGTTTTCTGGTGTTTACCATGGGGGATTGCCACATGGCAGCAAATCAAAGAGAAAGGTATATTCTAGTTGAGATCTTACCTGGCAGATCTGGAAAAGCACTGATTATCCATGGAAAAACTTGCATATGGATGTTATTAGCAGCTGTTGTGTTCATGATTGAAAAAATGTTGAAGCGACTGAAATGTCCTGCAGTAGATACATTTTGATATATCCAGATAATGCAGCTTTATTCAGTGGTGAAAAAAGTACTGTAAATGAAAAGATATAAAGGAAATTTAAACACCTATTCACAAGTAAAAGAAATATATCTGATAGTTCATATGCCTAATAATTCCAACCACATGACATTACAGAAAAGGCCAAATAATGGATACCATAAAAGTATGTGTGATTTCCAGGGGTTCGTGGAAAGAGAAAAGTGAATAAGCAGGTCAAAGGAGATTTTTCCAGACAATTCAACTATTTTGTGTGGGATGTCTTTATGTAGATATATGTAATTATGCATTTGTCTGAACTCATAGAACATATAATACAAAGCATGACCTCTAAAATGGATTTGGAATAGAAAGGATTTGTCTAAACACACACACAGACACACACACACACACAGACAGACACACACACATATGTGTGTGTATGGAGATAAATCCTGAATATATATATTCAGCTATAAATATCGCATTGGTGGGAGATTTTTGACAGTAGAAGAGGCTGTGAGGTAAAGGGACAAAGAGAATATGGGAATTAGCAGCTCTTTCCATTCTACTTTGCTGTGAATAATAAGAAAAAACAACTGCTCCAAAATAAAGTCTGGAGGGCTCTCTATGAAGTAGCCCTTGTTTCAGGTGTTGCCAGATGTCTCATCTTTACTAGAGCAAATTCTCAAAGTGTCAGGTACCTAGCTGCGCAGCTGTTATTTTGAGAATGTTTTCTTTTCCTCCTCTGTCAGTGAGAAGAAGCAGATGTAGTTTGCCTTCACGCAGGCCAGAGAAGAGGCTGTATTTATGGCTGTTCCATGGGGCTATATTTTTCTCAGGACCTCAAGTTTCAGCAGCACTGAGTATCAAACTCTTTTATATTTGTATGTTATTTTAAAATCTTTTTTTATGTTCAATTTCTGATGGTGGCTAGTTTATAAAACTGAAGAACAAATAAACTTATTATCTTATATCTTGCACCCTAGCTAACCTCAGTGAGGTAGTGAGAATACTAGATCTAAGCTTTCTCTTTTACTTTGTCT
Source organism: Dipodomys ordii (assembly GCF_000151885.1). Lineage (NCBI taxonomy): Eukaryota > Metazoa > Chordata > Mammalia > Rodentia > Heteromyidae > Dipodomys > Dipodomys ordii. The sequence goes on from NW_012267236.1 coordinate 18,079,899, forward strand.
TGTTTGTGCTAGCCCCGGCACTTGATCTCAGGGCCTGGATGCTATCCCTGAGCATTTTTTTAAATTTTATTTTATTTTATTTGTGAACAAACTGTACAGAGGGGTTACAATTGCATGGGCAGGATAATGCGTACATTTCTTACCAAGCATTGCAGCCTCCTCCTTTGTTTACCCTTCCCATCCCTTCCCAGCCTCCCCCCTTCCCTGAGCATTTTTGCTCAAGCTTAGCACTGTACCTCTTGAGCCACATCTTCACCTCTGGCTTTTTGGTAGTTAATCAGAAATAAGTGTCTTACTGACATTTTTGCCTAGGCTAGCTTTGAACCTCTGTCCTCAGATCTCAGCCTCCTGAGTAGTTACAATTATAGATGTGAGCCACCGGCACTTGGTTAGCTTTCTAGTTGTTGGTTTTTTGGGGGGTGGTGGTGGTAAGATATTCTAAATAGACAATCATATACTCTACAAATAAAAACTGTTTTGCTTTTTCTTTTCAACTATCTGGGTTTTGAAAATTCTAGTTTTGGTCCGTTCTTTCCTGAATAAGATCTTTTATAAATGTGAATGGAAATAGTGAATTTGGATTTCTTCACTTTCCATCTGATCTCAGAAAGTATTCAGTGTATTGCCAATGTATGTACCATCACTTAGAGTTTTTGTAGATAAAATTTTTTGTCAATACTTTTTTTTCCATGTCTAGTGGTAAATGAATGCTAAATTTCATTTATAGCTTCTTCTAGTTTCCTTAATCTACTGAGATAGCCAAATGAATTAAATTTATTAATAGAATGATTTATATTTTAGATTTTCTACTACTAAGCTAAACTTATATTTCTTAGAACAATTCAATCTTAATTATTACCACAAATAGTGTTTAGGTTATACATGGTAAGAATTTTGCATTTATGCTCACAACAGCTATTGTCTGCTTCATAATTTCTTAGGTTGTATTATCAGTGCAATGCAGGCCGCATAGGGAGAGCTGTGCAGTGTTCCCTTATTGGTTTTTCTGAAAAAATATGTAGAGTTGCTGTTTTATATTAAAATATTTTATCTATTTCTTGTGTGAGTTTTATATCTTCCAAGAAAATTAGTTTCTTTCAACTAAAATTTCAAATATATCAGTCTAAAGATTTTCACAATTCTTCAGGAGTTCCCTACAACAATGTTCTGATGTTTCTTGTGAAACTGCATAGTGGTGGGAGTAAGCCCAGCTCAGGGATGACAGAATGACAGAGGGTTGGTCACTTGGGAATAACTCTCAAGGCAGTGTCTCTTGGAACTTTGAAAGCAAGGGACTTTTATTGGGGACACTCATGCATACCCATCTATACAGAAAGGACACATTTCTGGGCATGCTCCATTGGAGTTTGGGTCTACATAGTATGTGCAAAAATGGTGGATAGAAACATTTCCTAGCCAGAGAATTTAGCATTGCAATGAGATTATAATAAGCGAAGTTTACTCTAGGTCACCGGAAAGAGTAAGTGATTCAACAACATTGGCTGGTTCCATGTAGACAAACCAACAAGAAACACAGGAAATTATCAGTCATTTAAATGGGCAATTACTTTCTACCCACAAGTACAGGAGCTTGTTCTTGATAGTTCTTGGTAAGCAGCTAGCAGACCTGTTTTCCTCTTATTTCCTGTCTTCTTGGAAGTTTGATCAATTTTATCATTCTATTCGAGGAGCCAGATTTGCTTGAGTTGACTTTGTCTCTTACATGTTGTTTCCTTTTTTTACTGATATTCTTGTATGCTTATTATATTGTGCTTAATTTGCTCCTATTCTTCTTTTCTCTTGTGGTAGTATTTTAGGCCATCATTGTCTCCTTTTTGTATAATAATTTGGTACAATAGTTTTACTTTCACTATAGGTAATAAGTGAGCAGTATCTCTTATCGTTTTCTATGTTATGTTTTATTGTTTTAGTTTAAAATATAATTTTATTTTTTCTTTCTTTTCTGTTTTTGGCAGTGCTCTGGTATGAAATTAGGGCCTTGCACTTTTTAGGCGAGTACTTCGCCACTTGAGCCATGTCTCAGACCTTTTTGGCTTTAGTTATTCTTCAGATAGTGTCTTGAGCTTTTGCTTGGGCTGACATCAGATGATGATTGTCCCCACTGTATCTTCTGCATAGCCAGGATTATGAGCATGAGCCACTGTGCCAGTTCATTTTCAACTTATATTTCTTCTGACTCACAGGTTATTTCAAATGTTATTTTTGTGCAAATGTTCAGGGATCTTCTTGATGTATTTCTGCTATTAATTTCTCATTTTCTTCTCCCGTAGCTGCTGAAATTATTTCATATTATTTCCATCCTTTTAAATTTATTGAGACCTGTTTTATGACTTAAGAGTATAGTCTCTCTTGGAACACATCCCATGTGCTTTTGACAAAGAATATATTTTCTGCTTTTGTTCTGCAGACTGATGAAATATTTCCCAGATGCAGTGGCTTCTTTGTTGGATTGTCGGTTGCCTGGGACACCTTGAATCTCTAGCACTTCTGTGCATCTGCATACAAGGTGGAACACAGTCTTGGGTCTAGAGGGGTGTCCTCAGTGAAGAGGCAGAAAGATGCAGGGGCTAAGAGAGGAAGTTGTCACCAGCCTGGTTCAACAGCAATAGCATTTTTGTTTCAGGCTGTTTTGTTTTCTGGCATTGGGGATTAAATACAAAGCCTTGTACCTGGCTAGGTAAGTGCTCTTCTATTGAGCCCTACCCCCCAGCCCTATTATAATGAGTATATTGTATAACTTCTTGTTTATTTCTTGTCCTGTCACTAGCAGCTTTTAGTATCATGAAGGTAGAGGCTTTTAATATGGCTCCTAAGCAGGTCTTCTTTTTTAAATAATATTTTTATTACCTATAAGTAGTTGTACAAAGGAGTTGCCATTCAACAAAGCAGCTTATGGTTACAATACATCTTAATTGCTGTCACTCCTGATATCATTCCCTGCTATCCCTTCCAACCTTCTTCCTCCCCTCATTTTCTTAGTTTTGTAGGATATGCACTGAATTTATGGTTGTACTCCCTACTGCCTTCCTCTTCATTCAACCTCCTCCCCTTGGCTCCATCCTCTACTTTTCAAATAACCATTTCCTGGTATTTATTTCGTTGGACTGTGAGTTAGCCTTTCTAAGGAATAGTGCCATTTTGGTTCTCCCATGAATATACTATATTTTAGTTAATACTTGGTATACACTAGCATACCACCTCAAAATGCTTGTTTACACATTTATGAATTCATTCTAGCTTCCATATATGAGAGACAGCATGGATCCATTGCCTCTGTGCCTGTTTTACTTCACTTAACATGAGCTTTTCCAGGTCCTTCCATTTCTTTGCAAATTATGTAATATAATTCTTTCTAATGGATGAGTAAAACCCAATTATATATGTATCCCACATTTTCTTCATCCATTTGTTCATTGAGGAGCATCTGGGCTGAGGTTTTTGTGTAAGCACATTTGAAATGTGTCAACAAAAAATGTTTACATGTAGTCGTTTCTTTCCAATAGCAAATAAGCCTCAAACAGAGATCTTAAGAAACTAAATTTTTAAAATTTCACCTCTCAGAAGACAGAGAGAAAACAGGATTTTACCTATTTTGAAAACAACCATGTGCATGATCTCCCAAATTTCCTAATGAATGTTTGCCACTCATTGAGTTCATCCACTTTCTAGTGTACAAAGACTTCCATATGTGTTCTGGGGCTCAGCAGATGCTTGCTGAATTGTCATAGAAAGGAGCCAGGACAGGCATCTAGAAAAATATAGAATAAGAGACCATATTAAGATTCCCAAAGAAGATGACCATTCTTGGATGAGGCTTGAGCTAGAACAACTATATATTTATTCTTCTAAGCTAGTTTCTTAGGTCTTCTCATCAGTTTCCCCAAGCCAGGATGTAGAGAGAAAGTTTGGGGTTGCTTTCTGTATAGAAAACTGCAGTGGTTCAATGCAGACTTTATTGACTCCTGGACCATGGTCAGAAAGGCTTCTTCCTGACCTTTCAGTGCTGACCTGCATTTCCTCTTAACCTCTTGTAGCTTATTCTGCTTGCTTTCATTTTTTAGATTTTTTATTGTAAAGATACTGTACAGAGGGGTTCCAGTTACATGAGTAAGGTAATGAGCACATTTCCTATCGAGCATTGTTACCTCCTCCTTTGCTTTTTCCCTATGGCTTAGTAGTCATTCAAGATCTTTGTGACACAAAATTCTACACTGTTTCTGTGACTAAAACATACATGAGTACATAATTGTTATGACTACCAGTGCCAGAGTAGGATCTGTAACTTATTCATCATCTCTTTAGCAGTAGATTTTTTCCCCACAGACACTTATAAATTATGTTAGTATCACTAAACTAAAATGCCAACATAAGACTCATCTCACAAAATCTATTCTTTTGTATGTGGTTTAAATGGGTATCGACAATGGCTATTGGTGGTCATTAAGTATGCTTAGCAGTGTTCTTCAGAATGAGCCTTCTGTCTCAAGAGCAAGTTCTACAGCCTCTGTGGCCAATTCCTAGCCACAAAATGTCATCTGACCATTGTATTTTAATCAGTACTTGATTAAGTGGGATGAGTGAGAAGAATATTTGACCAAGCATCTGGGAAGCAAAAATTCTTCTGATCTTCTCTCTACTTCAGACCTGATAGCATTTCTAGAATTTCACTTCTGCATCTGAAAACTAAATAGAGGAAATTCTAATAAATATATAAATATGTATTACAATATTATTTTATTTCCAAGGCAGTTACAATATATCCTAGACATATTTGCATTATCAACTGATAGCACACTCGTAATCAAATTATTTTCTGCCCAGTTTCAAGAAGGACTAGTTGAGAAATACAGGGAGGACTGAGAGCTGGAGAGCCAAATATTACTAGTATCTGGTGGAGCCAGAGTCAATCTTCACCTTATTATCTGGTCGACTAAAGTGTTCAGAGTTGCTAGTGCCTCACTGCAGGGGAGGAGCCCATACGATGAAATGGCAACAGAGAAAAGAGGCTATCTCTCTGAAAGAGAGGTGTGGAAATGACCTCATGACAATAGGAACTCTAAATAGCTTTTTCCTCTATCAGTCTCTTGTGAGTTTTTAAATCAGACATATCACTTCTCACAGGATTGACTGAAAGCCTGGAACTGTGTTCTGTGGGGGAAGAAAAGTCCTTCTGAAGATAGAACTGGGAGCTTTTCTTCTGAGAGCACACTTAGCTTAATAAAATAAGCAGGAAGAAAAAAGCCGGAAGTGGCGCTCTGGCTCAAGTGGTAGAGCACTAGCCTTGAGCTGAAGAGCTGAGGGACAGCGCCCATGCCCAGAGTTCAGGCCCCATGACTGGACCCCCCCCCTCCACCAAAAAAATAAAAATAAATAAAATAAGCAAGAAAATCTTCAGTGTGAATTTTGATCTTCATTATTATTATTTTTTGAGTCCTGGTAATTTGGGCAAAAACATATATCCCCAGTCATCCCAATACTATGGGGTTACTAGTAGTCCCACAATCATGAGATTGTTATAATGCAAAAAGAGATTGCATAAAGAAATACCCAGGCATATTGTAAGGACTAAATATGCATTACCATAATCTATGATTCTAGTACACATTTAGTTTTAAGATGCCTCCTTGACTTCACACCACCCTTCAAACAAACAAAAACAATGACAAAATAAAAGTATATGAATATATTATTTCAGATGAGACAATTTCCCATTTCAGAGAAGTTAAAATGTGAAAAGGAATACTTACATTAGAATGACTGGAGAATTTCTCACTAAGCTCAGTTGATAGTTAAACTGCCTTTGTCTTCCCTAGTTAAGGAGTCATGCTTTCAATTAGAGATGTGTGTGAGACAGTGAAGTAGGATGTTTATATTTACACTCCTCTCTGGGTATGCTTTTTTGTACATTCTTCAGGTGGACATGCCCCTTGACCTCCCATCAATTCTGTCATGTTCTCCTTTCTCTTCCTCCAGACTCTTCACCCTACCTGCTCTGCTCCTCATCCTAAAAGATCCATTCACATTGAGATGTAAATTCTTAGAATGGACTAAAGGGGTACTGGTATAAATGATGTATAATTTCAGTGTCACAACAAGAGTGATGACAATCCGTTGACCCCCATATTTTACAGATGGGAACCCCAAAAGCCCAGATAGCCAAGAATACTCAAGTATGGTTAGGAACCAGTTCAGCAGAGAGAAGTAGTTTATATGTACTTTTAATCAAAAGCCCAAATTAGAAGAAATGCATCTCTTGAGAAGTGTTGTATTATAAAGATAAAAGCTTGGATGACATTGAGGAGACCAGGAGATCTGCAAGGTTGCTTTTCCCTCCCAGAGGAGATCTTTGAAGAAGTCTGGAAATAGAGGGGGCTGCTTTGAGCAGAGGTACAACTGCAGTGACTAAGCGGGCTTTCTGTGTCCTTTCTATCATTCCAAGAACTGTCCTAGTGCTTGCTGTGATTATCTAGTGTGATCCACCCAAACGATGCTAGGAAATAAACTCTCTCCTTTGTGGAGATGGCAGTAGATAAAGTAGTAGGACTCCAGGCCTTCAAGCTTGCCCACAGTGCTCCTCGTCTGGAGCTGGGCACTCTGCTTTTTGCTTGCCACCTCTTTTAAATTTTTACTACATCTTGCAATGAAGATCTCTTTTTGCTTAGCTGAAAAGGGATCTGAGGTTAAGAAAAGGCAATGAACTGACCAGGACTCAAATGTCTCTCTGAAATGGGGGAACAGGATTTGAGTGTAGCTGTGTGGTGACCTGTGTGCTATTCTGTGTTAATCTGTGAGATGGAATGAATAGCCTTAAAACAAAGAAGTTCTGGGTGCAAATCTGAGTAGCATAGTTGAGTAACTCGATCAAAGCACCCTGACAAAATGCCAACTTTATTTTTTATTAATAAGTTTTTATTAAATTGTGAAAATACCATACAGAGGGTTACAATTACATGAGCAAAGTAATGAGTACATTTCTTATCAAGCATTGTTGTCTCCTCCTGTTTCCCCTTACCATCCCTGCCCTCCCATCTTCCCCCCTCTACTCCCACCCCGGCCAAAGTTGTAAAGTTCATTTTCAACATAATGTCTTGTACATGTTATTATTGTAATGGGTCCACCTGTATCCCTATTTAAACAATTTGTTTTTTCCCTTCCCCTCCACAAATTATACCATCATCAAATATAGTGAAAACAGGGGTTATACCATGGGGGAGGGACATACAAAGCAACAAAGAAATCATCTTATAAATTTGTTAGAAACAATAGCAAGAAAGAAAAACAATTTGAGTCCTTATCTTGGGGTTCATTTCACCTAACATCAACTTGGCTGACCATTTCTACTTGTCTCAGACATATACTAGTTATTACAAATAAGGGAAACCATGGGACCTATGTTTCTTTGGGCCTACCTTACTTCACTTAATATATTTTTTCTAGGTCTTTCCATTTCTTAGCAAATGAGGCAATGTCATTCTTTCTGATGGAGGCATAGAATTCCATTGTATATATACCACATTTTCTTGATCCATTCATCTACTGAGGGGCAACTGGGTTGGTTCCATATCTTAGCTATGGTAAATAATGCTGCAATAAACTTAGCTGTGCTGGTAGCTTTAGTATGGTCTTGTTTGTGATCATTTGGGTAAATGCCCAAAAGTGGGATTGCTAGGTCATAGGGAAGCTCTATGTGGAGTCTTTTGAGGAACCCCCATACTACTTTCCAAAGTGGTTGACCAAGTTTACACTCCCACCAACAATGCAGTAGGGTTTCCTTCTGTCCAGATCCCCTCCAGCATCTGTTGTTATTAGAGTTCTTGATTATAGCCATCTAACTGGGGTGAGGTGGTATCTCAATGTTGTTTTGATTTGCATTTCTTTTACAGTTAGGGAGGTTGAGCATTTCTTCATGTGTCTATTGGCCATCCTTCTTTCCTCTTCAGAGAAGTTTCTCTTTAAGTCTTTAGCCCATTTATTTATTGGGCAGTTGTTTCTTTGAGGATTTGTTGTTGGGGGATTTAATTTTTTGAGCTCCAGGTATATTTTAGATATGTGACCCTTCTCTATTATATGGCTAGTGAAGATCTTCTCCCAATCCATGGGCTTTCTATTGATCTTGCTAGCCTTGTCCTTTGCCATGTAGAAGCAATTATACATGTAGAAGCAGTTCTATTCGTTCAACCTTTCTTTGATTTGTTGTTTTTCTGGGTCTCTATTAAGAAAATTTCGGCCTGTGCCAAGGAGACCTAGGGTTTCTCCTACTCTATCCTGTAATGTTTTCAGGGTGTCTGCTTTGACTCTGAGGTCTTTGATCCATTTGGAGTTAATTCTGGTGCAGGGTGATATCTAAGGATCTAGCTTTAGTTTTCTACAAGTGATTAACCAATTTTGCCAGCACCATTTACTGAAGAGGCTGTCTTTTTCCCATTCTATTTTTATAGCTCCCTTATTGAAAAATAGATGGCTATAGGTTTGTGGGTTTGAAATGTCAGCTTTCTTGACTGTAAAAAGTTGCAAGAAAATGGATGGAACTGGAGGTGATGTTAAGTGAAATAAGACAGTCAGAGAATGGCAAATACTCTAAGTTCTATCTCCCATGGGGAATCTAAACTTTAAACAGGGACTGTTTGGGGGTGGAGGGCAAAAGGAGAGAGTGGAGGGTGGGAGTTGAATCTTATCAAAACATTTTATATGCAGCAACAAAAGTAGAATGATAAAAACCTATTACATTGTTTTTAAAAGGAAAATAATTTTTCAAATTTTTCTTAAAAGAAAGAGTAATCAAGGGTTGAATTTGATTGAAGGGCATTATATGCATTCATGGAAATACCTGTGTACAGTACTTCTTTGTACCGTGAGGAGAAAATACATTGCCTGTTGCTTTCAAATGCCACTCCTTACCAGAAAGAAAGAAGGAGGGAGGAAGGGAAAGAGGGAGGGAGATGGGAGGGCTGTCTGAAACTGCAAACTCCATGTCTTATTTCTTTACTCACTGTCATCAAGTGCCCTCTAGAAAGATGATAAACTCTTAAGATCTCACTTCCATTGTTTACAAAAATAGTTGTGTTGACCTATACTTCTTCCACACCTTCTCATTACACACCCCCATATTAAAAGTAAGTTTGTATCGGACTATCTTTTCAGGAATGTGTATATAAGTCAATAGCCCTGGAATGATAGCAGATAATGACTTTATCTTTAGCAATCTTAATTATGTTTGAATTAGTGGACGTGGTGCTTGTTTCTCCTCAAGTGGATCTACTACATTGGAGGGTAATGGAGATAATGTCTCTCATGGAGGAAAACTGCTTTTGCATCTTTTACAGAACAGAGGTTCTCAATCCTAGCATTCCTGGAACACACGACAATCTATCACTTCTGGGCCAAAATGTTTCCAAAATGGCTTGTCACATCTATAACCTCCCTTTGTCCTCCTGGTGAATTGAGTGGACATCTGATAGCCTAGAAGATAATTCTGAGAGATGGAGAAGCATTTTGGCCTGGGGTTGGTTATCTGTTGATGATTAGAGCAATCACAAATGCTCTCCTTGTACCTAAAGCCAGTACTTTCTTTATTGTAATAAGACTCTTAGAATTCCAAGTTTCTGTACTATCATGTTACAAAGAAAGCTTTGATGAGAAACAGCACTTATTAATGGCCTTTTCCAAATGCAATACAGTGCTAAATAATTTCACATGTACTAGCTCATTTTGCCATGGAACTACCTTGAGAATTGGGTATTATTTTTTATTTTGCAAAAGAAGAACCTGAAACTTAGAAAACTTATATCTTATTTGTATCTTGTCTTCAAAAAGTAACATAAGGAGTTCTGGGAAGATGGCGGAGAAGCTGGAGGCTAAACAAGCTCTCACATAGAAACAAGTTTTAGTGTTCCAGTGAACAGTCCTTGGCCAGAGAATTACACCAAGTGTGCCATCACAGTACAGAGAATTTGGCCAGAGAGGGAAAATCCAGGCAAGGAGACAGATCTGAGCACTTGCCAGCAGCTGTGGCTGTGACTGTGGCTGCAGCAGTTATGGCGGCTGTAGCCACCATATCTATAACACAGAGAGTCTGGGACAAAGGCGCTAGATGCAGCAGGTGAGTGGATTCTACTCAATACCAGCAAGAACTGACAAGGAGAAGAGATCGTCATCCTGCAGATTGAAGACCAGAGACAACCCAGGAACCAATACTCCAGTGTGAGTAGAAGCCTGACATCCTCACTCCTTCTCAGGGAGCAGAGGAGGGAAGGCCACTCCTCCCCCCACCCCACTACCGTAGACCTCCATCTTTGATACTGACAAAGGCCCAGCTGAGCTGCTAGCTCCAACTCAGGCCTTGGGAAAAAATAAAAGAGTCATTTAGCAGGTCTCAGGAACCTCCCCTGAGCTGCCAGGCTCAGCTCCACCCAGGGGAAAGTCATCCGGACCAGGCAGGACAAGCTCTGCCCCCAGAGGAGTGACTTTCTTCACTGGGTAAACAGAGCCAGAGGCTGCCCCTCCCTACAGCAGCCTAGACAATCAATTGAAATTCAGTAAACATAAACCCTGAGAATGGCTCCAGGTTGGGCTCTGTGAGTGTCTAAGGAGCTAGCCCCTCAGGGAAAAGCTACTGTTTGCTGAAAAGCCTCAACTTTACCCAGAAACTAGCCTCAACACAGAATCTCCAAACTAGAGGAAACAGCCATCTCTCTCTTTTGTGATAATCAAAGCAGATCTCCCTCCCACTGAACTAGCATGGGAGGAGGATCACAAAATCCTGGGTAAAGCAGAGCATTTTTTCTGCCTGCCCAAACAAACTGCCTTAAGTACCCAATCAAGCTGCAGGAAAACCAAACACCACAAGCAGACCAGAGACTCCACCAAGAGACTGGTTACAGACACAAGGGAGATACAGGATCTTCCCATCCACTCCCTCCCCCCTCAAAAAAATATCAAAGAATGCTTTTTCTTGCATTTTTTAAATTTTTAATTAAAAATTGTTTTCTATTAGTCTTTTTTTCTTCCTCTTATTTTTATTTTAGGTGTATATGTGTGTGTGTGTGCTTTAAAAAAAAAACCTCTACTGAACGTTTGGTCCTTTTTTTTTCTTTCTTTCTCATTCTTTTTACTTTTTCTTCTCTTTCGTTCTTTTTTGTGTGACTTTTTTGCTTTTCTGCTCATCCTCAGATATACCTGTCCTCGATTATTAGACCTTATCCCCCATTGTGTAAACACTTAATCCAGAAATTTGTTACTCAATTCAGAAACTCTTAGGCTTAAATTACTTAATAGCTGTATTATTTCTTTATACCTATACAATATTTTAAGTATGTTTATTTTTTAGTTTTTCTTGTCTCCTTTCTATCCCTCCCCTCCTCTCATCCTGTCCCCATTTTTCTCTCAATATTACATTTTTAAACTTGCATAATTTTAGCTGTTTCACTTTTTAAATTTAAATTTTTGTTTTTCCATTTATTCTGTTCTCTTTTTTCTTTTCTTTTTCTTCTCTTTCTCCTATCATTCTGTCCAATCCACTTCCCTCTTTGAAATTAGGACTTGGTTAATTTCACTCTCCTTTTACTTTTCCACATCCCTCTAGCCCTATTTTTCCACACATTTCTCCCTAAACCTAATAAGTTCTGGTTTGCCAAATTCTTCTTTGATGTTTTTAGCTCATTATTGATGTTGAATAGACTGTATCTGTTGAACTAGATTGTATTTGCAGACTTTTGACTGTGCAACTACAGTCTTTGGTTGATGCTTGCCTTAAAATAGTGTTCTAGCACAAATCTGGTGTTACTTCATACCAAATGGGCAGAACATCCCTGAAAAGCACAAGAAAAATGGCAAGTCCGGTTATCTCCACTCCCAACCATGATAATCAGGTGATAGAACAGATAATGAAAAATTAGAGACTTCCCAAAAAGCCCTGCCAACATTACTGATAAACATGGTGAATGAAAAGTTTGAAAACCTGCAAAGGACTCAATGTGAGCGTGATAGAGAAAGAGAGGAGGCAAACCAAAGATTAGTACAGGAAACTTATGAGTGCGAGGAAGCTACTCAAAGATTGATACAGGAATTGTGTGAGTAGGTTGAGAACACTCAAAGTGAAATACAGGAATTGCATGAACAGGCTGAGAACAGTCAAAGAGAACTACAGGAATTGCATGAATGTGAGGAAGCTAATCAGGGTAATAAGAAATTACAAGACCAGGATGAGAATAGACAAAGATCAATGGAGGCATTCATGGAATCCATAAACAGACAGCTACAAGAAGTTAGGGAAACCACAAAGGGAATACTGAATGGAGCCCAACAGAAAGAATGGGAGTCCAAGGAAACCATAACGAATCAACTAAGTGATTTGCAAATAAACACTGAACACCAAATTAAGGAAGTAAACAAGTTCATACAACATCTAAAACAAAGCTCCAACAAAGAATTTGAAGCCATCAAAGCCAGCCAACTAGAAATTAAAAACAAAGTGGAAAGTCTTGACGGTAGGTTAGACCATGCAGAAGATCGAATCTCAGGGATTGAAGACAGCCTAGATATTATAGAGAAAGAACATACAACTATCCAAGACAAATCCGAGAAATATGATAGATCTATTCAACACCTGGAAGACACCATCAGAAGGCCTAATCTGAGGTTAATGGGTGTAGAGGAACACCTAGAGATAGAAGTTAATGGTCTAGGAAATTTGTTTAACAGGATCCTAGCAGAGAAGTTATCAAACATGCGAAAAGATAGGCCTATTAAGATACAAGAAGCTTTTAGAACCCCAAATAGACCAGACCAGAACAGGACATCCCACAGTCACATTATAATCCTAATAAGATCAATTCAGACCAAGGAAAAGATCCTTAAAGTAGTCAAGGAGAAAAGATCAATCGCCTCTAAAGGGAAGCCAATTAGAATCACCGCAGATTTCTCTGCAGACACAATTAAAGCAAGAAGAGCCTGGAATGATGTATGCCATGCCCTAAAGACAAACAATATCAACCAAGAATACTGTACCCAGCTAAACTCTCCTTCATAACCGAAGGAAACAATATATCTCCACCAAACCAGCCCTACAAAAGATACCTAAAGATGTCCTACACATAGAAAACCAACAAGACCACAATAAAGGCCAAAAAACCACACCCAAACTGAGAATCCAAGAACCATAGGAAAAACCCAGTTGTCCCAGCCCCCAAGAAGGTGGATGAAATGGCAGGAACTCCCAATCACCTCTCAGTCCTATCTCTCAACATTAACGGACTTAACTCTCCAATTAAGTGACAGAAACTGTCTAATTGGATTAAAAAGCAAGATCCTTCTATCTGCTGCCTTCAGGTGTCACACCTTGCCCATAAAAACAAGCACATTTTGAAAGTGAAAGGCTGGAACAAAATCTACCAAGCAAAAGGCCCCCATACACAGGCAGGAGTTGCAATACTAATATCAGATAAAATAGACTTCAAATTCAAATTAGTGAGAAGAGATAAAGAATTTCCCTACATACTAATTAAGGGATCTCTCCTTCAGGAGGATATTACAATTCTAAATATCTATTCGCCAACAAAAGAGCACCCAAATTCATCCAAGAAACACTACTTTTCCTCAAATCTCACATAGATCCAAAGACATTAATTGTTGGGGACTTTAACAAACCACTATCCCCAGTAGATAGATCAACTTGGCAAAAACTCAACAGAGAAACTGCAGATTTAAATAACTGCATATGTCAACCAGATTTAACAGACATCTACCAAATATTTCACCCAGCAGTATCAGAATACACGTTTTTCTCAGCAGCACCTGGAACATTTTCCAAAATAGACCACATTTTAAGTCACAAGGCAAACTTGTCCAAATTCAGAAACATTGAAGTTATACCTTGCATTCTCACCAAGAGGAAATAACATTAGAACTCAACACCAAAAGCCACCAAAGAATGTCCTGTAACACATGAAGGCTGAAAAACACAATGTTGAACCACCAGGGGGTCATGGAAGAGATTAGAAATGGAATTCAAGTGTTCATGATATTAAACAAAAATGAACACAAAAACTACCAGCTCTTCTGGGACACAGCAAAGGCAGTACTCAGAGGCAAGTTTATAGCTCTGAGTTCCTACATCAACAAATTGGAGAGATCTGAAATCAACAATTTAATGAGACAGCTGAGCCTCCTTGAAAAAGAGCAGTAAGATAAACCTCAATCCAGTAGATGGATTTAATTAAAATTAATTAAAATTAAATCAGAATTAAATGAATTAGAAGCCAAAGTAACCATAGAAAGAATCAACAAAAACAAAGAGATGGTTCTTCAAAAAATTAACTAAATTGACAAACTCTTAGCAAATCTTATCAGAAAAAGAAGAGAACACACCCAAATAAATAAACTCAGAGATGAGAATGGAAACATCACCAGAGAAATAACCAAGATTCAAAACATTATAAGGGATTACTTCTCAAGCCTTTATGCTAATAAGTTTGGGAACTTGGCAGAAATCGACCTTTTCCTAGCAAATATCGACATGCCAAGATGAATTAAACCATCTTAACATGCCCATATCAAACATTGAAATAGAAACAGCAATAAGAGACCTTCCATCTAAGAAAAGCCTAGGACTAAATGGCTTTACAGTGGAATTATAGAAGGCTTTCAAGGCAGAGTTCACACCAATACTCCTCCAACTCTTCAATGAAATTGAAAGAGAAAGTTCACTACCAAACTCATCCTATGAAACCATGGTAACCCTAATCCCAAAACCAGACAGAGACTCATCAAAGAAAGAGAACTTTATACCCATTTCTTTGATAAACATTGAGGCAAAACTTCTCAACAAATTTTGGCCAATCAACTTCAACAATTCATCCAAAAAATCATACACCACAATCAAACAGAATTCATTTCAGGGATGCAAAGGTGGTTCAATATATGCATATCAATTAATATAATTCATCACATCAACAAGAGCAAGGATAAGAACCAAATGGTTATCTCAATAGATGCAGAACAAGCATTTGACAAGATCCAACACCCTTTATGATGAAGGTTCTGGAAAACTAGGAATCCATGGGACCTTCCTCAATACAATAAAGCCTGTATATGACAAACCTACGGCCAGTCTTATACTTAATGGTGAAAAACTAAAGCCATTTCCTCTTTAAGATGCCGCTCTTTCTACTTCTCTTCAATCTTGAATTAGAATGCCTATCTACAGCAATAAGACAAGATGCAAACATAAAAGGGATCCAAACAGGGAAAGAAGAAATAAAACTCTCCCTCTTTGCAGATGACATGATCTTGTATTTAAAGAATCCCACAGACTCCACTCCTAAATTACTCAAGCTGATTCAAAACTTTGGCAGTGTAGCAGGGTATAAAATTAACCCTCAAAATTCAATGGCTTTTTTTATGCCAACAATGAGAAAAGTATGGCTGAGATTAGGAAAGCAACTCCATTCATAATAGCCCCACAAAAATAAAATACCTAGGAATTAACTTATCCAAAGAAGTGAAGGACCTCTATGATGAAAACTTTAAAAACCTGAAAAAGGAAGTCAAAACAGAACTTAGAAAGTGGTAAACCCTTCCATGCTCCTGGATTGGAAGGCTCAACATCGTGAAAATGGCAATAGTTCCCAAGGGTATCTGCAAATTCAATGCAATACCTATCAATATTCTAACCTCATTCTTCAAGGAAATAGAAGAGGCAATCCAAAAATTCATATGGAACAACAAAAGACCCTGAAGCAAAAACGATCCTTATTAGAAAGAATAGGCTGGAGGAATATCAATACCAAATTTCAAACTCTACTACAAAGCCATAGTAACTAAAACAGCTTGGTACTGGCACAAGAACAGACCTCAGGACCAATGGAATAGAATTGAAAACCTAGAAATGAACCTACAGACCTATAGCTATCTAATCTTCGATAAGGGAGCTAAAAAAAATAGAATGGAAGAAAGACAGTCTCTTCAGTATATAGTGCTGGCAAAATTGGTTAACTACTTGTAGAAAACTAAATCTAGATCTTTATATATCACTCTGTACCAGAATCAACTCCAAATGGATCAAAGACCTCAGAGTTAAAACAGACAATCTGAAAACATTACGGAATGGCATAGGAGAAACCTTAGGTCTCTTTGGCACAGGCCTAAATTTTCTTAATAGAGACCCAAAAACACAACAAATCAAAGAAAGGTTGGACAAATGAGATTGCATGAAATTGCAGAGCTTCTGCATGGCAAAGGACAAGCCTAGCAAGATCAATAGAAAACCCATGGATTGGGAGAAGATCTTCACTAGCCATACAACGGACAAGGGTTTCATATTGAAAATATACCTGGAACTCAAAAAATTAAATCCCCCAACTACAAATCCTCAAAGAAACAACTAACCTAGAAATAAATCGGCTAAAGACTTAAAGAGAAACTTCTTTGAAGAGGAAAGAAAGATGGCCAATAGACACATGAAGAAATCCTCCACCTCTGTAGCCATAAAAGAAATGCAAATCAAAACAACATTGAGATACCACCTCACCCCAGTTAGAATGACTATAATCAAGAACTCTAATAATAACAGATAGTGGAGGGGATGTGGACAGAAGGAAACCTTACTGCATTGTTGGTGGGAGTGTAAACTTGTTCAACCACTTTGGAAAGCAGTATGGAGGTTCCTCCAAAGATTCCACATAGAGCTCCCCTATGACCCAGCAATCCCACTTTTGGGCATTTACCCAAATGATCACAAACAAGACCATACTAA
>NW_012267236.1:18096894-18123856 GCF_000151885.1 Dipodomys ordii
ATATGTCTGAGACAAGCAGAAAAGGTCAGATATGTTGATGTTAGGTGAAATGAATCCCAAGATAAGTATTCAAATGTTTTTTACTTTCTTGAGATTTTTTCTAGCATATTTATAAGATGATTTCTTTGTTGCTTTGTATGTCCCTCCCCCCCATGGTATAACCCCTGTTTTCACTGTATTTGATGTTGGTATAATTTGTGGAAGGGAAGGGAAAAAACAAATCATTTAAATAGGGATACAGATGGATGCATTGCAACGAGATATACAAGTGGTTATGTCGAAAAACAAAATTTACAACTTTGGGGGGAGGGGGGAGAGGGGGATATGTGTGGCGGAGGGCATATGGAAAGTGATAGGAAGGGGAAGTAAGGGAGGAAGCAACAACGCTTGATAAGAAATTTACTCATTATCTTGCCCATGTAATTGTAACTCCTCTGTATGGTATTTTCATAATAAAAATAATAAACCCACTATTTTAATTGTTTAAAAAGAAGTAACATAAATCAAATAGATAATAATAGATAATAATCTCAGACTTATTCAGTCTAATTCTGAGATTATTCTATTCTACTTTTCAAAATTTTTTGCCTATGTATTCTCTAACTAAATCTAGTTTACACCAGAAAATCATAAATGGCTGAAAGTAATTGCCAGTGATGACAAACATTCGCCTTGATTTTGTTCCTGGATTATGCCTTGATCTGTTGCCTTGATTTTCATGTTATTCTTCTCTGCTCATTGACTGTTGGTGTCCTAGGTCTGCTTTGTGGTCCTGGCTTTCTGGCTACAGACAATGAATGTGGGAAGTACCACATGTGACTCTGGCTTTCTAGGACCTACCATTGCCATGACAACCTTGCTTCTCCTTTCTCACCAGAAAAGGAAAGAGTTATGCAGATGTTATGAAAATATTTCTAAGGTATTTTACAGTGCATGTTTTGTAACATAATGGCAGAATCTTGAAGGATGCAATATAAAATTTCAAGCCCAGTAGTAAAGTATAGGTTACCACATAATAGAACACTTAAATTATTGAGGAGATAACAGCCTCCAAAGATTTCTCCAAGGAGTGCTTGTTGAAGAGCTATGTGTGCTCAGTGCAATGCTTGAACACAATAATGTGATCCAAAGTCTGTGGTTTTTGAGAATTGGAAAACATTTTGTTTTTCTAAACTGGCATATGCATGTTTATCTCCACTACCTGACTGGAAGATCTCCCAGTGGACCACTGAGATGTTCTTTTCCCCTCTCTCACTCATATTCAGGCTGCAGGTGTCTATGCACGAAAATGCTCATAAATTCTGTGGCTCTTATTAGTCCTTGGAGAATGTACTAACTTCTCCCCCAGATAACTGTGAGATAAAGACCACAAAGCTAAATGCATGATTAGTTTGTTAGGATTAACTATTCACAATGAATTCCAAATGAATAATGTAGTTATTTCCATGAGATTAATTATACATCTGAAATGTGCCCAGATTCAAGATGTGTGCTGTAGTTACCAATAAGTAAAAGTCAAAGTTCTGGCCATCAATAGAATAATTAAACCCATTAAGGTTGTTTAAAAAGATGATTTCTTCTCCATTTTAAAAGAAAGAGTAATAGAGGGAAGAAAGGAATAATGGAGAAAATGTATTTGACCAAAGTACTTATGCATTTTTATAGAACTATCATTACAAAGCAAGTAAGGAAAACAGATTACACAGAAGAGTTCCAGAGGGAAGCAAGAGAAACAGCATTCCCTGTGAAGTTTTATGAGTCCAGCAAATCCTAGATAATGAACTTGAAGAAAGATTTCCTTTAAAAAAAAGCACTAAATGTCAATGTCACTTGATAACTTGTTTCTTGAAACATCTAATTTGGAGTGATTTATTAGCCTTTTGGATATATTACAGAGTTCATCTTCTTCACATCTGGTATAGAATTGTGTATGTATCCAAGGCATGTGTCCTAGATTTGGTCACAAGGGTGGAAGACCCATTCTTACCTTTTACTTCACCTGGAGAAGTTTTGCCACTGCAGGGAAAAAGAATAAATAAGTGTTATAAGAATAAAAATAGAGAAATAGAACTGCCATTATTTTCTAATGATAGAAGGCCTGCAGATCAATTATTGAAAGTATAGAATGAATTTAACATGGCTGATAAGATATATGATCAGTAGAATAAAGATAAAGTATGCTCAAATATGTTTAAATACAGTAACAAAATTGCTTATGAAATAGAGAGTTCAAGATATTACTGATTGCCAGTATGCAGGTTCCTGAAAAGACTAAATACAAAGCTTACCCATTATGACCCAGCAATTCCACTCTTGGGCATTTATCCAAATGACTACAAACAAGGCCACATTAAAGCAACCAGCACAAACAGGTTCATTGCAGCATTGTTTACCATAGCTAAGATACAGAATCAACCCAGATGACCTTCAGTGGACAAATGGATAAAAAATGTGGTATATATGCACAATGGAATTCTACAACTCCAGCAGAAAGAATATTATACCATTCATAAGAAAATGGAAAGAATTAGAAAAAATAATATTAAACAAAGTAAACCACATCCAAAGAAACACAGGTTGCATGGTTTCCCACATTTGTGGTAACTAAAATGTGCCTTTAAATCTACAAGTAAACACAATTGGATGGGTAAACAAATACTAGGACATGATAAAACATTAATAAGGCATTCACAAAATGAGACTAAAGGAGGATATTCTTAGAAGGGGATTGCAAAGGCACAATAGTTATGTGTATCTGGTCATATAAAATAAAATTTATCAAAATGAACTCTAGGAAATGGAAAGCAGAGGCTGTATTTTCTTTGCTTCTGTTTTCTTTTCTTTTCCTCTTTTCTTCTTTGTCTGTCTGTGGTGAAGGATGAAGAGGGGCCCAGGGACAAGGGGTGAACAAATGCAGCAGTGACACCCACTAGAAAATAAACTATGTAACATGTGGGTGGAGATGGGAGGAAAAATTGGAAGAAAGGGAGGGAAGGGATGACACTGTTCAAAAGAAATTTACTCTTGTTTTGAATTATGTAATTGTAATCCCTCTGTACCTCACCTTTACAATAATAATAAAGAAGTTAAAACAAAAAAAGAAACCCAAAGCTTGTATAATAAAAATATAAATAAATTTTAAAAAAGAAATTGCTGCTTGCAAGTAAAACCAAATTTTTAGGAGTAAGTTTAAAAAGCTTCAAGATGTGGCATAATATAATAAAGCTAGCAATTTTTCTTAAATGTTTGTATAGATTTGGTGGGATTCCTGCCAAATGTAATGGCTTATGTGACTGTATAAAACCATTTTATTTATTGGATTAGCAAAGGGTTCAAAGCAAGTAAAGCCTTATCCTTCAAAACGTTTCACAATACATTCCACTAGCTATAAAGGCTTGGTGTGTGTGTGTGTGTGTGTGTGTGTGGCTGTTGTTGTTGTTGTTTTTGTATCATGGTTTAAACCCAAGCCCTCATGCTCTAATTCAACTTACTTACTTTGGTTGGTGCTCTATCATTAAAACCTTTTGTTGCTTAATTTTGGTGATGGAGTTCTTACACTTTTCCACCCATGTTGGCTTTGAATTTTGAACCTCTCAGCTTTATTAGTTGTCAGTGAAAGGCTACATGTGATACTGGTGCACACCACTCAGAATGGCTGAAATTAGGATGGAACCCAGCATCCAGTGTTGGTGACGCTATAAAGCAAATGCACTCATTATTACTGCTGGTCGATGTGAAAATTGGCACAGTGGCTTTAGAACATTTTCTACTCAACTCAAGGGTGCTATACAAGCCCTTGTGGTAACAATTACATTCCTAGAGATTTATCTGAGAGTGAGGTCCACCATGGAGATAAATATGCGTTCAGAACATCCTTACTCATGATAGCCAAAAAGCTGAATCATCACAAAGGTCTACCAACAATGAATAGAGGTAAGCATTGTGCTCTAGAGTCAGCAATGAACATATACAGCACACACAGCATTGTGGATACACACCACAGATTTCTCAAAGGCACCAGACATCAGAGAATTTACCCCAGATCATTCTGTTCATATGATGGTCATATAGGCAGAATTAAGCTAGAGTAATTAAGAGAGTCTAATACAACGCGAAAAAATAGGAGAACAACCAAGCGATTCACGTAATGAACAAGTTCTGTTAGGTTTTAATGAGACAGGTGTCCAAGCAGAATTTAGAATTGTTCTGATTCTTGCCCTGAATGGGAGTTACATGGATGTTTAGTTTATGTTAATCCACTCAGCTGTGCAGTTACTTTCTGTACTTGTTTGCATAGGTGTTTATGTTTCACAAAGATGTTTTAGCAGTATCTACATTCTCAGCTTGTAGTACTTTTGAGTGTCTGGTTTATGTTTCGGAATGCTTCAAGACCACTTTCACACATGTGTTTCACTGGCATTTCAAACTCAGCATACCTCAAATTGAACACATCCTAAAAAAAATCTCTCCTGCTGCTGAATGCCACATGGGTGAGTGATAGCTCATCTACTTAGTCGTCCAAGTCAGGGATCAAGTTTCACTACTGAGTCCTCTCTTAATGATCACCTTCAGTGGAGCTCTGTTCACTTTACCTTTACTGCTTTTTGACTTTACCTCTTTTGTTTATTTCCTTCTAGTTTTATCTTTCTTTCTTTCTGTTTTTTTTTTTTTTTGACTAGTGTTTGAACTCTGGACCTCCCTGTGAGAAATGGACATTTTACAACTTGAGCCATACCCTCAGCCTTTTTTGCTTTCTGTTTTTTCCTAAAAGGTCTGTCATTTTTCTCAGGGTCCAACTGGATTGTAGCCTCCTGCCTCTGCTTCCTGCCCAGCTGGCTGGACCGTTGGCACACAGGTGTATCTGGCTTGGCAGCTGAGATGTCATCCCACTAAGT
This sequence comes from Dipodomys ordii, assembly GCF_000151885.1. Taxonomy (NCBI): domain Eukaryota; kingdom Metazoa; phylum Chordata; class Mammalia; order Rodentia; family Heteromyidae; genus Dipodomys; species Dipodomys ordii. The sequence goes on from NW_012267236.1 coordinate 18,101,790, forward strand.
TTTTCCTGAGGATGGTCTCAAACTGCAGTTTTCCTGATCTCTGCACCTGAGTAGCTAGGATTTCAGGCATGAACCAACTGGCTCCTCTGATTATATTCTTACTTCCGTCTTTGTCTTTGATCTATGTTAATCCCAGTCTTCTGTTTCTCCTTTCTATTATTTGGTCTTGCCTTGTTCTGTTCCATCCTCCTGGCCCTTTTCACACTTCTCATCAAAGATACTAAGCTGGTCATGTCACCCCTACATTATCTTGGGTTAGTTAATGCCAGTGTATTTAATTCATATTTAGCCTTTCTTAGAGATTTATCAATTATCTTCTCATCTGCCTCATGTTTCTGTAAGTCTCACGTACCTCTCTCCTATCCACCTCTGTCATCTTACCATACTTTCTCTTGTAGTCTTTCATCAGTCTGTCAGTGTGCAAGGTGCTCTTGCAGAAGCTAGCATGAACTTTACAGAGATTTGCCACGAGCACTAAGGGATATGATAGTGTAATAAATCAATAACTATTTAATAAATATTCTCAATGGAATGAATTCAGAGGCAGAGAAATGTTCCCTCTTGTAAGAAGAGTCCAGAGGCCTTATTGACCTTTGACAGCAGGTCTTGGAAGATGACAGAGCTCACAATGGAGGAATGTCACATCAACAGGTGCAGAAGTAAAAGTGTGAATGGTTCCACATCAAAGCCTGGCTTGCTTTGTGTTTACCCCTGTGGATCTCTTGTTGGAGGATTGATTTTGTTAAATAAATCTGCTGTATCTGCATTTAGGCTATTCAACCTTCACTCTGGTGGAAGAAATTATTTTCCACTGAATATTTGTGTTCAATATATATTGGAAAGACCACATTCCTGAATATATATGGTTGTCTAACCATATGTATTTAAACCCAGCTCATTTGCTATTCAGCATAATAATCAAATCATGATAGCTCATTTATATAGCTAGTGGCTTGTTATTGAATTTTACAGCTCCAATGAGAATTATATTACAATTCATTGAAAACTCCTGATAAAGACTTTTGTTTTAACAGTACAACACATTGTCATCATATATAGATATATAAGTTCAAAGAACAAGGAACTTATATTAAAAAATCCAAGCTGTCCTCTAGTTCAATCTTCCAAAAATCAGCTGTTAAGACAGTCTTAGTGGGTCAGGAAACAGATTCATATCTTCATATGACCATCGCTAATTAGGACCAGGACAAGACTCCAGGCTCCAAACTCAAACTCCAATGCTCCTTTTTATTCCAAAAAATTGCAATACACATACAAATGATTCCGAATCTTAGCTCATTTAGGGAAAAAAGGGTGCTGAGATTACCTCAGGAACAGATCAGTTCTTTAGTGGTAGCCATGCTGAGCATATTTGGACCACAGCAAATGGCAAACATCTACAAGTCAGGTTGTTGAGATGTCCAACATGCAGTGCGGAGAGAAGCTGGGAGACAGCAAGGCCACCCTTCCCCTGCTCACTGTCATGTCCCTGCATATCTCCCGAGAGGTGGGAGGTGGGGTTTAATTTTGCTCATTCAGGCAGAGCTGTCCCCTACTCATACCTGTGTACTGATGCATACAAGCTCCATGTCATGACCAGACATCTTCTATGGAGCTATGCTGAACTGAAAGGCTCTGATAGTCAAGTGTGACTGATCATGCATTCAAGGCTTCTCAATAATGATTTTGATTTGGTTTTGGCAATATCCAATAACGCCACTCTTCTTCCTCACTCATGAAATGTGTGAGTAGAAAAATATCACTGGGTTTTCAGGAAGTATCTCTCCCACTCCAGGAAATCAACCATGAGCCATATAAGCCCATTAATGAAGAATCTTCTCTGAGCTGTTTAAGGATAGGCTTAGGACTCAATTGTGATTAATTGCAGGAGGCTGATTATATTCATTACAGGAGGCTGATTAAATGAGCTGCTGTGAGGTTCTGAGACAGGTTCCACATACCAGAAATAGCTAAAACACAATGCCCAGTGTCTCTGTGCATTAATGGCCACTGTATAACAGAAACTATTCAGTGCCTGAAATGGTTGCAACTGTATTTGGACAGCAAGAGAGCCTGCTTGGAAGCAACACTGACGCACTCAGAATGGAATAGTGCAGAAATAAAATCTGTGATTCTGTATTTCAAGTCCTTCCCAACTGATTCTAAAGTGCAGCCAAAAGCTTCCGGATTAAGCTAAGACTTAATGTGGAGTTTTCCTGAAGGTGTATTAAGATGTTTACCCTCTCGGGTTTTGTGTGACCACTGACTTGGTCCCCCGAGGGTACCAGATGGTGAGCATCCCTGTCTGTTTGCTTGAACATCTAATGAAAACATCAACTGTGTGTGGAAGAGTGTGGGAAAGTTCGGGAAATACCAGAATGCTGCATTTAACACAAGGTGGTGGAAAGATAATACGACTAGATCACTGAATGGCTGTGCAATCTTAGTGTGCTTTGCCCATCAGCATCTCGGTCTTTCTACCTCCAAAATTGCGTACAGGTGCTTATTTTAATGATCATGAACACAAATACTCAGCCAACAACATGACAGCTCGCCTGTGACCTCCTAAGCCACCTTGTTCTAGAACTTCATCTTATACTTTGGTATCCGTTGTTTTTTATCCTACAGGATCTATCTTACCGAAATAGTAATAATAACCTTGTAGATTATTCTTGTTCAGCATGCGCAGATAGATGATAACTCTTAAAAAAGTCAAGGAACCCAAGTAGATCTTGCTCTTTCCTAGACATGTTACCCCAGGAACATTGCACTTCCTGTTTCTCCTGCTTGTTAGTGGCTTGGCTTTTGAACACATTTGTTCCTTCTGATGGCTCAGGTGTCACTTCTAAAGTCCATTCTGTGACAACTGCCCCACCCCTTTACCAAACCAAAGTAGCTTCCTGGGCCATCTGCTATCAGATTATTTCTTTCTATGCATACATTACATTCTAAAGCTGTCAATGAAAAATCTTGTATTAGCAATTATCTCATTTTTTTCTAAAAGGTAAGATGTGTAGGAAAACCATAACCATTAGTTATTTACTGTCTCACTCAATATTGTGGCTAGTTGTTCACCATGTAAAATATTAAATAAATGTGCATTTTAGTAATTAATAGATAAGGGAACAACTGACTTCACCATGAGTGTTCAGTTTTGCATTTTCAATTTTTTTTGTTTGTTTTTTGGTCCAGTTGTGGGGCCTGAACTCTGGGCCTGGGTGCTGTCCCTCAGCTCTTCAGCTCAAGGCTATCACTCTACTACTTGAGCCACAGCGCCACTTCCAGCTTTTTTTCTTTTTGCTTATGTGGTGCTGAGAAATTGAACCCAGGGCCTCAGGCATGCAAGGCAAGCGCCCTACCACTGAGCCACCTTCCCAGCCCCTGCATTTTCAATTTTTACTTTCTAAAATGTGTTTCTAATATAAAATATTTTTCTCTTTATAAAAAATTTGCTTTGAATTTTTTCAATTAAAAGTTATTATAGTAGGCATACCTAATAAGAACCCTTACCTTTTAAAAATGTAAGTGCACAGTAAATGTGTTAAGCAGAGGTTCAACATGGTACAGAAGAGATTAAGAACTTAGTCATCTTGTGTAACTGAAAGATTATATGTATTTAATAATAATTCCTTCTATTTTTTGTCAGTCGTGGGGCTTGAACTCTGGGCCTGGGCGCTATCTCTCAGCTCTTCAGCTCAAGGTGAGCACTCTACCACTTGAGCTACAGTGCCACTTCCAGTTTTCTGGTGGTTTATTGGAGATAGGAGTCTCACAGTTTTTCCTGCCCAGGCTGGCTTTGAATCGCAATCCTCAGATCTCAGCCTCCTGAGTAGCTAGGATTACAGGCGTGAGCCACCAGCGCCCAGCCTTAATTTTTTATTGAGAAGAAAACATCTTCACTATTACCCTTATTGCTTCTATGAGTTTGGTTCTGAAAGAGCTGGTATAAGTGGAATAACATAGACTTTGTTCCTTAGGCTCATTCATGTAATTGCATGTAACAGGGATTTCCTTCTTTTTAAAGCCTGAAAGACATTCCATTTGGTACTTAGATCTTCTCTATCCATTTGTTCACTGATGCCCTTTCAGACATTTCTTAACCCAAGAATTGAAATAAGACCATTGAAGAGATGGAAGAGATGTCTGTATGCCTCTCTGTTGATTGACACTTTGTACACTAAAGCCAACATTTTTCCAACAGAACAAAATATCCTCAGGTACCCAGGTATGACACACAAAAGTGAGATGCATTTAAATCCCTCTTGCTCTTATTTTTATATGGATGTAAATTCAAAAGTACATCTTCAAATGCATACTAATTTTTATATAATGTAAAGTCAAAAGTACATCTTCAAATGCTACATGTTGAAGGTCTAGTAAACAATATCCGTTTAATGTGATGGGTGCTATTTTCATAGAACCAAATTACCACTTACCTACAAATAAAATATGGATTCCTGTGATGTGGATGCTTTTGTGTTTCTACCAATATCTCGATCTTGCTTTAGGATGGCTCATTTCATTCTTGGCTTTGCTCTCTTCTAGCTACATCTTGATTTCCACATCATGCTGAGTTACATTTATTTGAGAAGTGTGAAATGCTGGGAATCTGCCTCTGGTTTTTCCTCATCCACCCTTGCCAATTAAGTCTCACTCCTGATGCAATGTGAGGTAAAAGTACCTCAAATAATGAGTGCGGTGGTCTCCACCTGTAGCCTCGTCTGGAAAGCTACAGACTTGCATAACTGAAGCGTTAGAAGCATTTCATGACACAGGCGCCAACAAATTGTAGTATGTTTACTGGAATTCCAGTGTGGTTATCTCCGGAAGAAAAGAAGTCTCAAGTGTTTGGGAGGTCTGAGAGGGACCACACAGGCTTCCCTCTGGCACTGGAGGCTGAGAGTGAGGGTAGACGGTGAGCCTCAGGGCTGGGAGAGGAGGCCAGCTTAACGGGGGCTGAAGGCCTTGTGGAGTATGGTGTGCAATTTCTCTCATGACTAAGTAATGCATAGATTCACCGTTTTCCTCCCTATCCCTTTGCTAACTTTAGCCCCCTTCAAGGTAGACAGTTGTGTCATGGAAATAGCAAGCAAACCGAAGTCCACAGACCCTAGACTTCAATCCCAGGACCAGCTGTGACTCTTTACACATCATTGAGCAAGTTTCTTGGCTGCAGTGTCTTGGTTTGATCACCGAAGAGATGGAGGTGATGGTGAGGTGAAGGGGAAGGGGAACACGGCCTGTACCCAGCCTGCCTGGCAGAGGGTTGACTCCATGAGCCTGAGGCAGTGCCAGAATCTCCTCCCTCACCCGCTAGAGCCATCATGGCAGTTCAATTGGGGCAGGCTGGGTGTCAGGGTTCAAGGGCTGAAAAGTTTAGGTCCTTCGGCTCCAGTTTTCATTCTGAAATGTCAGTTGAGAGGTTATTTTGGTAGATTGGCAAATGTTGACATATGTCTTACTTTAAATTTTATTGAAGGTAATGCTTTGAAATTTCCAATTTATGTTATGAGGGACCATGGTGGATACAGTAACTAAGATTTGAGGGAAAAATGCATTTCATAGGTTGAGCGATAATAATTCAACATAAAGGATAGGGCAAGGTTTCTTTTTATTTTTAAGGTCTATGAAATTATCATTGAAGCCTGCTGTAATTTCAACCCTCTTTTAAACATTCTGGTGTTACTTCAGTGGGCTCTTAATTTGGGAAGAGTGAAGGCATCATCTTTCAGAGGGCTGTACTGGGCCGTGTGACGGCTCCCGATCTGAAAAGCAGATCAGTGCTTTAGGCCTGGCTTTTCCAATCTCTTGCTGTGAAATCTACCTAAAAATTACCCTAGCTCCATTTTTTTCCTCTGATATAAATAGATCCATAAATGATCTGTAAGACCCTTTCTTCTCTTAAAAAATGCCAACTATGATTCCCATTAATTTAGTTACGCGCATTGTAAAAATGAAAACTTCAGCGAAGTAAAACAACTTCTTTACATATTTTACAAGTGAATATCATAAAGGAAATTATAGAAAGAAATGTTTAAAATGCTTGAGAGAATACTTCGGAGCAATTTGAAGCAATTGAAGAATGTGGATTTGGGTACAGAAATTGATTGGCTAATTGCAAACCATTCTTAACTACTCATTAATGCATTTTAAAGAACATGCCTTGCTTAAATTAAGTCCCTGAATATTTTTGGCAGGGACATAAAAGTATATATTATTTTAAAAAAACCCAACCCCCTCTGCAATGCATGTTGTTTTTCTAATTCAGTGTGTGGTCTGGTGGTCTCACGTGGTAATCACCTTGAATACTGATGCTTGACTCTGGGTTCATTCAGATCCTGCCCCTGTCACTACCTGGAGAGTCATTGGATCCTCTATAGAAGAAGCTTCTTCAGGTAATACTTCAGAGGAAAGTGGTGAGGACTGTGAAGGGTGTGTAACAGGTTACATTAGTGTTGCTTGTTGGATTGTACACTCTCAAAGAGGATTATGTTTTTAACCATAGCTTCATTTTAGTCATTTAAGTATGATCTATAATCTGATATCGAGCCCCAAATTATATCTCTAATCGTATTTGCCGTCAACCTGTCCTTTGTCTATTCACATTGCTCATTCTAAGCCAGCTGTAGTGATTCATGCCTGTAATCTTAGATATATAGGAGACATAAATAGGAGGATCACAATTGGAGGCCATCCTTGAGTAAAAACATGAAGCCCTATCCTAAAGGGTAAACAATTAAAGCAAAAATATAAGGGTGAGTATGATGAGTTCAAATCGCAGTACTAGGAAAGAGAAAAATTGCTCACCTTGTTGGAGTTGGCCTTGAGGAATCATACCATGTGATGGGCAGAAGAGTGGACAGACAGACAAGGAAGTGTCACTTTGGCAAGACACTTACTTCTATCATGCTCTTTTCATCCATAAATAAAATGATGGTTGGGCTAGACTAGACTTGCTTAGTTGAGGATTCATGGCTTTTAAGGATGTGGAATGTATGAAGAAATTATGTGGAAAAGAATGCACAAGCCCAGTTTTTCTGGGGTAAGCATCTGGAGATGCTCAGGAGAATCAGTGACAATTTTAAATGAATCCTATATCAATGATCATCACTTTCCAGTTCCCCAGGTTTAGACCATTGGAATGTCAGTGACATAACTCAGGAATAGATTTTCTGGGGAAATTGATCACTGAAACTATTTCCTGGTGAAATAGAAAACTGGTATTTTGACAATTCCTTTTGGCAATAGTTAAGAACAAGGAAAAATAAAGGGCATATTTTTATTTGACATGTAACCCAACCTGTCCCTCTATTTCAGTGAAACAAATGCTACCCAACTAGTTCTTCAGCTCATCTGTGTTACCTTTCAGGGTCGCTAGTTGAAGATTTGGACATGGAAAATGATTATATCAATCAGTATGGTGTTAGGGTTTTATAAGAAGAGAGAAGAGCGTAACATGTTTGCTTGAGTCCCACAACTGACTGTTCTATATTAATCAACTAAAGCTCAGGTTGGGATGGAATCCTTTTCCAATGGAAAGATCTGGAAGAGAAGGACATGGCCAGAATCAAAGCTAGACTCTGGGCCTGGGAAAAGAACAGGGAGTAGGAGATTCGATGAATTTGGGGCTTGCATAGGACAGGGGAGAAGAACTTCTGAGCTGAGAGGAGGGGTAAGTCTGAAACCCAGAGTAAACCGGTTACGATCCTGAAGTTCATAGATTGAACTTAGGCTCTTTTACCAGTGGGCTTCATGCGTTGCACACTGCCAAATGGGGCTGGGAGCCACTTTTCCACAGTGGGAAGATACTCAGATCCCTTTAATGGTTGACTGGTTTCTTCTTGGTCATTGAGATACCAAGTCTGAATGGCAGCTCCAGGGGTTTCCAAGGTGCCCGTGAGCCACAGCCCACAGAAGCTGCTCATAATGGTGACCTGGCCTGGCCCGTATCTCTGGGGCACTGAGGTGAGAGCAGAGGTACCCACTGTAATGGGGCCAGCCCATTGTGTCCTTGAAGAGCAGATGCCTCTTTCGGCTGCACGCTCTCAACCCTTGCGTGCCCTCTTCCTTAGAAAAGAATCCCAGACTGATCTTTAAATGAAGACTTCTACAGAACAACAGGAAATAAAAGAGCTCGTGTGGCATGGCATTATCTATCATTTATAATGATTAAGTTACCCTATACTTAAATATTTAAAGAACATTACAAATAAGGATGTTGTTAGCCAGTAAACACTCTTCACCAGGGAAGCGGCTGGAAAGATATTGTCTATGATTTGCTCTTTGGGGATCTTCTACTTCCTTGTGCAACTTAAGATTTTAAAATCTTTTCACTCCCTACTGCGTCTTTTGCTTTCCCAAAGCCCATCGCAAAATCTTTTGGATGAGCCAGCAATTTCAGAGGGCTTTTCATACAGACTTTGTTGACTTTTTAAAGAAAAAAAAACTTTTTTTCTTATTGGCACTGAAATATTCTGTTGAAACAGAGCAGCCGGGATATACTGGCTGTAAAAATCATTGCCTTGCATGCTGAGGTTGAGAGGCTTCTATAGACAGATTAAAATTTGCTGAGAAAATAATTCTCATGAGAGATCTACCTAGACAAGTCTCTTCCTCTTCCTCTACTTCCCCTGCCTTCCTCTCTCCCCTCTCCCTCTCCTCCCTGCTGAATCCTTCCCTTCTTCATTCTCTCCCCTCCCTTTCTCCTTTCTTCCTCTCTCTTTCCCTCATTTCTTCCCGTTTTCTCCCTTCCCTTTCCCCTTCCTCCTCCTTTCTTCTTTCCTCCCTCCTTACCCTCCCCTTTCTTCTTTTCTACCCCTCTCCCATCTCTTCCTCTATCTTCTTTATCTTCCTCTTTCCCTTTCCCTCCACCCTCCTTCCTTCCCTTTACCTCTCCTCCTTTCCCTTCTTGTCCCCTCCCCATCCATTACTTCCTTCCTCCCTTCTCTTTTTCTGTACCCACTCTTGGTCCCATCACCCTCTCCTCTCCCACACACCTTCCCTTGCTCTCCTCCCTCTTATATCTTTTCCTTCCCTCCTCCATCCTATCTTTTCCACTTCCCTTCTTCCCTTCCCCCTCCCCACCTCCTCTTTCATCTTCCCTAATATCACGCTTTCTTTTCCCCTCCCCCTTCCCTTCCTCCTTCTGCTTCTCCCTTCCACTTTTCCCTTCCCTCTCCTTCCCCTTCTCTTCTCTTTTGTCCCTCCCTCCCTCCCTCCTTCCCTCCCTCCCTCCCTTCCTTCCTTCCTTCCTTCCTTCCTTCCTTCCTTCGTTCCTTCCTTCCTTCCTTCCCTTTTTTTTACATTTCTAAACACTTAACAAGTTGTAGGCACTCAAATAGCTCTGAGGAAACAAATACATAATAGTGTATTCCTAGTCTTAAAAAACACAAGATCTAATGGGAGCAAAGATACCATGAAAGTTGCCAATAATAGACCATTACATCTCATTGTGAGGGGTGTTATGCTAGGAGACACAGGCCATAGGTGGCCAAAGGAATGCTCTAGAATCAGCCCAGGCTGCTTAAGGAAAGCTTGGTGGAGGACTTGATCTTGATCTTAGTCCTGAGTGGGTAGGAAGTTTTTAGATATAAAAAGTGTAAGGCAGGAAACTTCCACACAGGGAAGGTAGACAGCCACACATTGCAAATACAGAAATATTTCCAAAGAAGTCTGTGGGATGCAAAAGTGACTGTACCATAGTGGAGGAGAGTTCTTCCTGGATCCGTGTCATCTTCAAGTGTCCTCAACTTCTGGCTTACTCCTGTGGGATTCCTTTGCCTACCTGAGTCACTGTCCAATCGGACTGTCATGGGTCCTTCCAACAAGGCTTACCTTGAGAAAAAATAATCATAGGATGGGGGAGGGGGAGTGTAGTTGTGGAGATGAGAGGGAAAGGATGGTAGGGGAAAAACAAAGGAGGCGGCAACAATGGTTGATAAGAAATGTACTCATTACCTTGCTCATGTGATTGTAACCCCTCTGTACAGTATTTTCACAATAAAAAACTTATTTAAAAATAATCATAGGATAAAACAGCACTTATGATTCACTATATGTAAGGATTATTGTTCAGTTCTGTATGTATGATTGTTACTGTGAGAAAATGCTGGGAAGAATAGAAAGAAAACAAAAATGGGACCTCAGGACTCAAGAACAAATCCTGACCCTTCTTTAATTTGATTCTATGGTTAGGACCCATTTCAGCCACTTAAGTACTGAATGATTAGCTTCTTCCAAAATTGTAATTAATACTGCTACTATAGTATTACTGAAAATATTAAATGAGCTGAGGGATGCAGATAGAACTGTGAATGCAGAATTGTACTAATGATGTGGTTCTTGTTATAAATTATAGACCTCTCAAGAGGAAGCACAGAAACAGTGTGACAAAAGCTGAAATAATTCAGCAGTGGTACTCACTAGCCACTACATTGAAAACAAACTGTACAACTTGGGGAGGAAGAGGGGTCAGGAGGGAAAAAACTGGGAGAAAAATGAGGGAAGAGGTGACACTGTTCAAAAAGAAATGTACGCAATACCTGATTTATGTGACTGTCACCCCTCTGTACGTCATTTTTACAATAAAAATTTAAAAACAGTAGTTGAGGGTGAGAAATAAAATGGTAAAAAAAAAGGTATATATTCCTAACCTACCCCCACTTTATAGTTCAAGACAAATCTAAGTTTGTGGGAGACAAGTAGCTTGCAAGAAACTTAATTTTTGAAAGAGAATGAGGAGACAGCTCATTGGATAAGAAGTGGGAGGGCATTCAAAGAGAACCCAATGTCCGCAAGTGCTGGTGAACAGGGATGAGTGGGTTTTGAGACACACCTCCTCAAGCAGATGGAGTGGAGATAATTGGGGAGGCCTGGTGGAGGTGTGTGAGGGAGGTGGTGACAGATTGCTGATGGCTGGTACACTTGGGCTGCATGGGTGGGAAAAGCAGTAGGTGGGAAGAGCTGTGGGATCATGGGCTTGGTGATGTTGACAGCAGGATAGAAGCCTGGGGAAAGTCAGCCTTCAGGTAGGCATTCCCAACAGTGGAGAATTTTGGACTCCACGAGTTAGTCATTTGCTTGTAGTCATCACCAAAGTCAGCTATAGAACTGTGATCCAACTTGGAAATGTTTTTACTTTTAGTATTTTCATTACTCCATGAACTCTCCTGGAAGAAGTAGTGAGTCCACATATAATTCTAACCACTGCAGCAACTTTTTGAATACATTTAACACAAGAACTTGTTTGTAAGTACATGATCGTTTATGCTCATCCCTGCTTGGTTCAACGCTTCCACATTGACGTGTGTTGGTTCACTTTTCTCTGTATTCTCTTTATTTTTCACTTCATTTATTATTTATTTAGTGCTGGTACTGGGGCTTGAACTTCAGGCTGGGGCATTGTCTCTGAGCTTTTTTGCTCAAGGCCAGTACTTTACCTCTTGAGCCACAGCTCCACTTCCAGCTTTTTGGCCAATTAACTGCAGATGATAGTCTCACAGACTATGTTGTTTGGGGGGTAGGGGAGAGAGATGGTGGTTGGCTTTGAATCAGGATCCTTAGTTCTCAGTCTCCTGAGTAGCTAGGATTACAGGCATGAGCCACTGCCACCTTGCAGTACTCTCTTTATTTAAACTTAAAAAAAATAAATACATGTACTTATTTAAACATTTTTCATGCCACATGAAACAATGGGAATCCAAAGATGAGCAGGATTATGTTGTTAGTCTCAAGGAACCCATTGTGACACAGAAAAGACAGATGGAGAGACAGACAAATGCACACACACACACACACACACACACACACTAATCCAGTGAACATACAAAATGAAGGGACAAGTCAGCCATGAAATTAGTTAGGGAGTGGCTCAGAGGTAACAATTCTTGCACTGAGTCTTGGAGGAAAACTGGTTTTTCAGGTAGGGGGATTGGGAGGCAGACTGGATGTTCAGAGTAATGAATACTCCAGGTAGTGATACACAAAAGTGGCCGTGGAGACACATATCCTGACAACAGGGGCAGCATCTGAAAGCAGTGCTAGAAAGTAGCACTATGAGTTGGGGAGAAACTATGTGTCAGTCATGTGAAAGGTGACTTACTGAAAGGATGAATGACAAACAGTTCCCAATCCAGAGCCCATTATCTCTTCTGTCCTCAGGGTGGAGGCTAATTACTGCATGGAGTCATCTCCATTTTTTGAAACCAGGCCAGATGGGCCTCTGCTTGTGACTGTTTTTTGTGTCTCATTCAGGCGTGGGAAGAATACTTTCACAGGATGAGTTCTTTTCCCACTTGTTAAACTTCGGTAGCTCTGACTGGCTAAGCATATCTCCAGAGTCCTGTGCTGCCATTATGGTATTGTCTCTGTAAAAATGACGGACTAATGTCTGTTGTGCTTTGGGGGTGTGAGATGAATAGGGCTTGATCTCTGCTTTCAGAAAACGTACAAGCCACGTGAGAAGAAGATTCAGGTATAGAAAGTTTGGAAAAAAACACAAGGTGAAATGCAGATAAGAGTGGGGGAGGCAGTGTCCCATTGAGAAAGTTGTGGGGATACTGAGACAAGGCTCACAGCTGATGGTGGAATGTAGCTTGTATTCCTCAAATGGAATCTTAGAGAATGAGTAGGAGCCAGCCAACCAAACAAAAGAAAGATCCCTTTCCCCATAGAAGAAATCAAGCCTTTGGAACTCTGGACCACTAAGGATACTCATAGAAGATGGATGGGGCTGAGGGGGGAGGAGATCAATCCCAAGAAATCTCTTCAGTCTGGCTTGTGATACTGCAAGAGCACTGACTATTTTAAAGTATAATGGAGATCAGTAGATTTTAATTTTCTATGAATCATGTAGTAGGAAGAAACAGAGATTGGGAAGATTGAATAGGAGACCAGTTGTCTGCTTGTTACACCAAACTTGGCAACAAATAAAAGCAACTGAATTAGGACATTAAAAAAAGGTCAAAGTTAATTACTGATTGTGGGAGAAGTATGACTATTGTGCTATTGTGGGAGGCTTGTAGTTTGGTTTGATCATTTCTTGTTTATTTGCTTTGGCCATGATGTTGTATAAGATTAGTAGTACAGAGGCAAGAGTTAGGTGATTATGTGTGTGTGTGTGTGTGTGTGTGTGTATGAGAGAGAGGGAGGAAAGGAGGGATGGAGTCAGAGAGGGAGAGGAAGGAAGAGGACAGGGCAAGGGGGAGGGGGAGGGAGAAAGAGAAAGAAGCTAAAGTTTGCGCTTTTAAATTTGTGAGATGAAGATTCGAGCATTACCAACATATAAAAAGAATTTGCAAGTGAGGAAGAGCAAAGGGATGGGATTTTCCCCAGACCAAATGAACAGAGAGGACGCAGAGTGACTTCTCTGTTTGAAATTATAATTCAAAAACTTTAGATCTTATTCATTGTTGACACAGCTTTCAGATGTTTTCCCAGTGGGTAGACTTTGGCTGACAACAAAGTGTGAGTGCCAGGAGCTAGATTTATTCTGTAAAGAAACTTCTCCTGATGCAGGAAATTCTGGGCTCTGGGTCTCGGACTGTGTGTGTGTGTGTTCATTCTCCAACAACACTTGCTAGGTGATAGTTTATACATTCAAGCTAATATTTTCACACAAGGGTTTTATGTGCAAGTGTTGGATCACAGGAGTGGACACACACACTCTAAGTCTCCTAGTTAGGCATCCCTTGTGGTCTGGATAAGGGTGACATTTTTCTTCTGACATAAATTATGGTTTTTTTGACTTTAGAGAATGAAGGAACTGGGGAAGAAATAACATGTCTCTTTTTTCTACCTTAGAGATAAAGAGCATGAAGATAATTGAGACTCCTATATAGTCTTCCTTGCTCTTTTCCTTCTTTTTTTCTTAATAATCCAGTGAATACCAATAGAATATTGGTCATATTCCAGGTGGGACATCACATAGTCTTAGCCCTCAAGGAGTATGATGGTCTACTAGGGAAGATGGTAATATAAGAAAATAAATTCTGGGAAATGTGCAGGTGTTAGAAATGGAACCAGCATATAGCCTAAGAGGCACCGAGTGGATTATTTTGGTATTTTCTAATGAGTCATACTACTCAATATCTTTAAATTCTTTTTGGTCGTACTGGGGACTGGACTTGCCTGGCAGGTGCTCTAGCATCTGCAAGCCATGGCTCCACCCACTCCTAGCACTCTTCTCATGATAGCCTTTCCAACTGACCTTGAGCTTGGCCTATCAATCACTAGCCATGGCCAACTACACATGAGAAGAATGAGGCAAACACTAAGCATTTGGCCCAGTGAGTCTTGTCTTCTTGGAATGCTCTCTTTGATAAAGCTGGTCATCATTCTGTGAGAAAGCCTGGTACCAACTGCCAGCCCTGTGAATGAGACTATTTATATCATCCAATTGGGCCACTGCCTCAGCCAATGTTGTGTGAAACCAAAAAGTGCTTGGCCAGAAAACACAGCCCTGGTAAATAATAAAGTGATGTCACTTTCATCCACGAAACTTTGGATTGGTGTGTTACTATCTGGTCACTAAAGCCAGGCTCCTGATGTCTTAATTATGGTTTCTTTTGTCACCAAAGCTTCTTAGATTGCTCTCATTCTTCCTTGCTCACTGCAGAGCTAGCAACTCATCAAGTCTTGACAGTTTTATTATGTTGACCTCTCTCCCATTTATCTCCTTCCCATAAGACATTCCTTTGTTCACGTTTACAGATAGTCCTGTAGATCTATTCCTTTCTTCCTGGGTTACTTCAGATTCCATCTTCCTCACTTCCTCTAAGATTTCTCGTTCTGTGAAGTCACATTTCTCATAGTTTTTAGAGTTGTGGTCAGTTGGAAGGAGTTACTTTGTGCATCATAGCCTGTTCAGCTGAATCCTAGTAGATGACAGAGTTATTACAATCGAAATTGTCTCCAGACATTGCCAGACATCCCGGAGGGAACCAAATTCCCTCTCTTCCCCATTGAGAACCACTATCTAAAGGCTGACTAATGGGCTGGGAAGGTGGCTCAGTGGTAGAGCGCTTGCCTTGCATGCATGAGGCCCTGGGTTTGATTCCCCAGAACCACATAAGCAAAAAGAAAAAAAAAAGCCGGAAGTGGTGCTGTGGCTCAAGTGGTAGAGTACTAGCCTTGAGCTGAAGAGCTGAGGGACAGCGCCCAGGCCCAGAGTTCAGGCCCCATGACCGGACCCAAAAAAAAACAAACTAAAAAAAAATAAAAAATAAAGGCTGACTATTTCCCTGTTAAAAATCCCTTTGATGTTTGACCATTATTTCTGGTATATTTTCCAGATGATGAGTCCCTCCTCCTGACAGAGTAATGAGTAGTATGGGAGGTGGAATGATGCGTTGAATGTTTTCATTTCGCTTGTGATCTAAAATCAGCAGTCATATTTAATTGCTTAATTTCTCTGCTCCTAGGCTGAGGATGTCAGAAATATAAAGGCGCTTTGTGGTAAAATATAGGAAGCTTTTTTTTTTATCTGAACCACTTTCCCTCTGATCTGCAGAAGACATGACCTGTCTTTTCACTTTGTAAAATTGCTAATAGACGTTACTTCTCAGGATCTGATTATGTGCCAGACACCTTCATGCTCAGAGCTTTAGAGGAATTACCAGACTTAATCCTCACAAAAGCTTTGGAGGCCTGGCACTACTTTTATTTCTATTTTCCAGTGGGGAAATTTAAATTGAATAAGTTTCCCTAATAGCCGAAGTAACCTAGGCCAGTGTCCAGGTTTGAACCAGAGTAGCTACATCTGCAGAAATAATCTCCATTTTGCTGTGTAATATTGTGGCAATGACAATAACAGCATTTATAGCACCAAAGTCAGAAAATAGGATCTTGGGCTAGATATATTCTTGGGTAAGTTAATCTACCTATCTAAATTCAAGTTCTTTTTCAATAAAAAATGGAGAAAATAATACTTATTCCATATAGTATTATAGGATTAAGTAAAAATAAATCTGATGTCTAGCTCATGGTAAAACACAATCAAAACTAATCCAATTCTTTTGCTACATATTTAATAAGTAGTACCTCGTGTACGTTATCCATGAGTTAAGAATAGAAGATGTGCATGTTAAAAGATATCAAGATGTTTACTATAAATCAATATACAATATTTAAGTTTGGAAAAAATGTGGTGTGTTTGTATTTTGGATAGAGAGAAAGATAAGAAAAAAATAGAGAGAGAGAGAGAGTTTTTGATATGTCAAGGATATGCTCATATATGCCCAATGTTTAATATAAATCTCATACAATTATCTTCTGTATCATTGTCATTTAACTTAATAGGAAATCAAATTTTAGAATAGTTGAAGCTGGTCACTGGCAGAGTTGTGATTTGAACCAACATCTATTTAGTTTTGAAATCCAAACTCAGTTGTGTCAGGTCACCAAGTTTTATATTTTAAAGTTGTTTTATAGGTTTTAAATATCAAAATGCATTGTGTAGAAAAAATTCTATAGGCAGCCGTGTGCTGGTGACTCATGCCTGTAAGTCTAGCTACTCAAGAGGCTGAGATCTCTGGATTGTGGTTCCAATCCAGCTCAAGCTGGAAAGTCTCCAACAAACTACTCAGAAAAAGTCAGAAGTTATGCTGTGGCTCAAGTGGTAGACTTCTAGCCTTGAGCACAAATTGGCTCAGGGACAGCACCCAGGCTTTGAGTGCAAGTTAGGGGGGAAAAGAAAAGAAAAAATTCTATAGGCATAGTATTCCTCCTGCAATGGAATTCCACGGTGACAATGGACATAAGAACCCAGTTGCCTGCATGACAGAGAAGCTTCTGGGGACATACACAAGGAAAAGAGAAGCAGAGACAGACAGGAACCTTCCCTCTTTACCCTGCTTCGCATGCGCATGTGTCTGTGTACACACAACACATACACACACACATACACGCAGGTATGCACTCTGGAGACCTGAAACGTCTTTAGGATAGCATAGAAAAAGCGGTGGATAATTATTTTACGTTACTGGTCCCAAGAGAAATTAAGAAGTTTGGACAGTTATGGAAACCCTAGGGAAATTAGACTTCATAACAAATAGCAATTACCCTGAAATAATTGATAAGTTTGCAATCATTCTGAAGTTCAACCAAAAAAGAAGTAATAAAAGAGAACATTTCATGACTGAGAAATTAAAAAAGCAAACAAACTTTATTTGGGCCCACGAAAGCAGGAGCCACGGTCAAAGTCCTCCTTGCTGATGGTATTTCCATAGATAGGCCTCAGGGTCAACCCAGCTCAGTGAATTCCCCTGAATCCAAGAACCATGTAAATCATTTCCATCTATTAGTGTAGGGTTTTTTTTTTTTTTGTTATTGTTGTTTTGTAAAGAAGCTGTGAAGTTATCAGGAGACTATAATGAAAACAAAAGGAAATATAATGCAGAATTTCACAAAAATAAATGAACTGAATAGAACACGTACCCCTTGGGAGATCTAACAACAAACTGGAAATGAAATGGAATAGATTTTATAAAGAAAAACTGTTTTATTGATGCAACAGGATGCTCAGGAGTAGCTCATAAGGCCAAAAGAGAAAACAGAACTCGACCAACAGGAAGCGTCACCACAATCCTTGGTCATTTAGAAGGGCCTTTCCAGAAGTTTCCATCTCGTTCTTCTAGCTGCCCCCTGTTCCTAAGGTTCAGGCCTGTAAATCTTTGAGACATCAAGACAATGTTTCAGATTTTTAAACTTACTCAGGTTTGTTGTTTTTTTTTCACTGACAATTTTAGCTGAAAGTAAGATTTTTGTTTTGTGTTGTTTTTTGATCTGGTGGAAGGTATAAGTCACAGAGCCTGGCCAACCCGTGGAGTAGAGTGAAGGCTGATGAAATGGACAGACTGTTCAGGGGTTTCCATTTCTGAAAAAAAACCTGTGAATAAAGCCTAAGAAAATTATTTTCCTTGTAGTGGACAAGGTCATCCTGTTCATGGGAGCAATAATACTGACAGTAAATTCATAACTCTGAATACCCTTCAGGCTATTCTTTCTCACTACTTAACCTTTCCAAGTCCTTGACACACTAACGCAATTATATCTACCCCTCTTGAATTATTTCTTTCCTTCACTATGCTGAACACAGCATGGGAAACCTCTGTGAGAGAGAAGATATTGATCTAGTTTACAGCCGTGCTAAGAAAGAGTCAATTCTCATTATTTCTGTTGGTTATGTTCTCTATCTATAAAACCACAATGAACATTAAACCAGCAAACACTGAAGCACTGGTTCTCAAATAAACATAGGGTTAAATTCTTACGATCTCTTATGGTCACAATGTTTTTGTCTATCAGTGGGAACATTCCCTTATTTTGGTATGTATTTTGGCGTGAGGACATTTGTAGAATACATCTGTAGTCTGATTCTTTAACATAGAACTTGAGAAGCACTACATCCATGTGTGAAAGAAGCTTTTCTAACACATACATTTTCTGTAAGATACATCGCTTTCTCCCAGATTTTCCTTCCCATCCCCACCCATAAGTTGTACAGTTCATTTTCCACAAAGTGTCCAGTGAAGACCACTGCTGCATTTGTTTTTGTCCCTCCATTTCTGTGCTTCCCTCTTTCCCTTCCAAAACAGATAAACTTAAATACAATACAAGGGGTACAGAAAACAAAAACAGTGACAGAGGAGAAAATAAAAAATCAACATTCCTCTTGCTTCCATTTCTTGGAGTTCATTTTGATAAATATCATTTAATATGATCATGTGCACATAGGTATTGAGCTTTTGTGATCCATGCCTAAGAATATCCACTTTTGACCTCACTGTGTGAAAGTCTGGAATCCTGTAAAATTTATCATATCCAACTGTCACTTGAGCCATGCCTCCTGGCCATTTTTTGCTTTGTTTCTCAGATTGGGTTTATGTGCTTCTTGGACCACAATTTCCTACCACTACCTCCCACGAAGATGGGATTATAGATATATATCACTAAGCTCAGATTAATTTTTGTCATCTTTTTTAGAACTCCATTAATTTATTAATTTTTTTAGATGGGGAGCTTTTTTGTTTAAGCAATTTTCTATTTATTTTTTGATTGTTACTAATTTTTGGTTAGAATAATTTTTCCTTTTTCTTGTTTTGTACTGAGATATTTTTCTCATTTCTTGTATAAGTCCTTAGTGCTAACAATTTTCCTTTCAGTGCAGCTTTGGCTGCATTTCACATACTTTGGTAAGTTGAATTTTCATTTCATGTCTTCCAATTCTATGGGGTTTTTTAATTTTGTTTTGCTCAATTCCTGGGGCTTGATATCAGGGCCTAGGCACTGTCCCTGAGCTTTTTGCTCAAGATTAGTTCCCTGCCACTTAGGTCACAGCTCCACTGCTCACCTTTTGGTGGTGAATTGGAGATAAGAGTCTCATAGACTTTATTGTCAGGGCTGGCTTTGAAGCTTAATCCTCACATATTATCCTCCTGAGTAGCTAGGATTATAGGCATGACCCTCCATCCCCCAGTCAATCCTACCTATTTTTGAGACTTTCTACTACTTTTGAGACTTTCTCTTTGACTCAGGAATAATTTCAGAAGGATATTGCTTGTGCCTATATGTTTAAGATTTCTTCCTTGTCTTTCTGGTAATTATTTCCAGCTTAATTTAATTATTGCTAGAGAACATTCTGCACAATTCTATTTCCTTCGAAGTTGTTGAGGTTTGTTTTATAGCTGAAGATATGATCTGTCTTGGTGAGCATTCCATGAGTATTTAAACAAATTGAAGAACTTGCTGCTGTTGGGTGGAATGTTCTCTGTGTGCCAATTTGATCCAATTGGTTGGTTGTGGGTTTGTTTGTTCTTGCATTTTTAAAATCTTACTGGTATTTTGCTAGTAGTCTTGAGTTTGCTAAGGAATTGGTCTTGAAATTACCAACATAAGGGTGGATCAGCTTATTTATTCTGTAGCTCTAGCAATTGAACAAATGGTACTCAAAATACTTATATATTTTGAGCTCTGTTTTTTGGTATGTGGACAGGAACATTATGAGTTTTACTGATGTATTTAACCCCAGGTCATTATCTTTTGCTGCCCTTTGACTATAGTAATTTTCTTTGTTCTGAAGTCCACCAGATAACAATAAAGCCATTCTTTAAAACTGTTTTCTAACCTTTTCCTTTCAATCTACTGCTGTATAGAATTTGAAGTAAATTCTTTCAAGTGACATAAAGTTAAGGTGTATATGTTTAAGCCACCCTGTCTTTTGAGCCATGAGATCAGACATTTCAGATCTTTATCGTTCTGCTAGCACTTGAGGCTGGCATTACTATTTCCTCTCTTATTTCTTTTGACTGTGGTTCTGTTTTGCTTTTCTTCTGATGAGATACTTAAATATTTTCTTATTTTAGTGCACTGAAAAAATATATTTATTTGTATAGTTTTCAGAGCATCACTCTGAAAATTACAATATACAGTGTGACTCACACTAGTCTATTTGTTTTAATATTTCCCACTGTTTGAAAGAAGTGTGGAAGTCTCATTTTCTACTTAGGATTAAAAAATATCTTTTTTACTTGTTGAGGAATCAGATAGTATTACTTTCTTTTTCCTTTCAATTGCTCAAAAAGCTATGTAATGCTTATAAACAAAAGAACATTCTACTGCCCTTATTTTATTAATTCTTTTTCTGTCTCCTTTTCCTTTCTGATGTACTCTATTACTTTTATTTATTTTTTGGCTTGAAAAATTTCCTTTAGCTGGTCTTTAAGAGTAGGTTTATGAATGACATCTGAGAATGTTCACAATTCCCCTTTATTCCTGAAGGAGTTTCTCCAGCTATAAAATATATGGTTAAAGTTCTTTTCTTCTGAATACTTGAAAAACATTGTGATCCTTCCTTGTGTGTTCTATGGTTTCACGTGAAAATTTTAATATCATTAGAACTGGTGTCTCTGTTTTGGCATTGTGTCATTTATCTGCTTTCAAGCTCCGTCTTCAGTTTTCAAAAGGTTAATTGTGATATATTTTGGCATGGGTTCATTTGCATTTATTCTGGCTAGTATTTGCTCAGCTTTGTCAACATGTATGTATGTGACTGCAAAATTGAGAAAAAAATCTTTTTTCTTCTAATACTCTTTACTACATTTTCTCCAATCCTCTGAAACTCTAATAATAAAAGCTGAGTTTTTCTGATTTCCTCTCATTCTCTCAGACTGTTCATTGTTGTTTTCTTGGCTCTACTTTTTGTCTGTCTCTAATTTTCTCTGTTAATTTTATTGTTCTCTCTCCAAGTTTATTGGAGAGATTGTGTTGATTCTAATTTTGAGTTCATTTAAGGTTTTGTTTCTGTTTTTACATGTTCAGCATACATATCTGATGACTTGATGACTTCCTCTCTGCTGAGTTTTACTTTATATATTTCAAGAAAATTTGTAATAGATGGCTAATTCATTTTTTATTCTATCTGCTTGCTTTTGTTTATTTGGGCTGCCTCAGTAAAACCCATGTATTCAGCAGCATTTTTATTTTTGTTTTGTCTCTTGGTAGTGGTAGAAGTTAAGCTCAAGGACTCTCAAAAGATAATCCTTTTGTTTTAATTTTCTTTTCTTTTTTATTGTGAAAATACCATACAGAGGAGTTACAATTACAGGGGAAAGGTAATGAGTGCATTTCTTATCAAGCATTGTTGCCTCCTCCTTTGTTTCCCCTTTCCATCCCTTCCCATACCCCCCCTCGCAGCGAGCTGGCCCCTCCTCGCCTCCTGCCCCCCCCCAAGTTGTAAAGTTCTTTTTTCGACATAACGATTTGTACATCTCATTGTTGCAATGGGTCCACCTGTATCTCTATTTAAACAATTTGTTTTTTTCCTTCCCCTCCACAAATTATACCAACACCAAATACAGTGAAAACAGGGGTTATCCCGTGGGGGAGGGACACACAAGCAACAAAGAATTCATCTTATTAATATGTTAGAAATAATCACAAGACAGATCAGTAGATGAATGGATCAAGAAAATGTGGTATACAATGGAATAGAATTGAAAACCCAGAAATGAACCTACAGACCTATAGCCATCTAATCTTCGATAAGGGAGCTAAAACAATAGAATGGAAGA
>NW_012267236.1:18126513-18129318 GCF_000151885.1 Dipodomys ordii
TATTTATTGGGCAGTTGTTTCTTTGAGGATTTGTTGTTGGGGGATTTAATTTTTTGAGTTCCAGGTATATTTTAGATATGAGACCCTTATCTGTTCTATGACTAGTGAAGATCTTCTCCCAATCCATGGACTTTCTGTTGATCTTGCAAGCTATGTCCTTTGCCATGCAGAAGCTAAGCAACTTTATGCAATCCCATTTGTCCAACCTTTCTTTTATGTGTGTGTTTCTGAGTTTCTTTTAAGAAAATTTTGTCCTGTGCCATAAAGACCTAGGGTTTCTCCTATTCCATCCTGTAATGTTTTCCGAGTGTCTGCTTTGACTCCGAAGTTTTGATCCATTTGGAGTTGATTCTGGTGCAGGGTGATATGTAAGGATCTAGCTTTAGTTTTCTACAAGTGATTAACCAATTTTGCCAGCACAATTTACTGAAGAGGCTATCTTTCTTCCATTCTATTTTTTTTAGCTCCCCTATCAAAAATTAGAAGACTATAGGTCTTTAGGTTCATTTCTGGGTTTTCAATTCTATTCTATTGGTCCTGAGGTTTGTTCTGTGTCAGTACCAAGCTTTTTTGATTACTATGACTTTGCAGTAGAGTTTGAAATTTGGTATTGATATTCCTCCAGCACTGTTCTTTCTTACAAGGATCGTTTTTGCTATTTGGGGTCTTTTATTGTTACATATGAATTTTTGGATTGCTTTTACTATTTCCTTGAAGAATGAGGTTGGAATATTGATAGGTATTGCATTGAATTTGTAGATAGCCTTGGGAAGTATTGCCATTTTCACAATGTTGATCTTTCCAATCCAGAAACATGGGAGTTTTTGCCACTTTCTAAGTTCTGTTTTGATTTCCTTTTTCAGGTTTTTAAAGTTTTCATCATAGAGATCCTTCACTTCTTTAGTTAAGTTAATTCCTAGGTATTTTTTTTTGAGGGGCTATTACGAATGGAATTGCTTTCCTAATTTCAGCCATACTTTTCTCATTGTTGGCATACAGAAAAGCCATTTGATTGTTGAGGGTTAATTTTATACCCTGCTACTTTGCCAAAGTTTTGAATCAGCTTGAGTAATTTGGGAGCGGAGTCCATAGGATTCTTTAAATACAAGATCATGTCATCTTCAAAGAGGGAGAGTTTTACTTTATTAATTTTTTTTGAAGAACCAACTGTTTGTTTTGTTGATTCTTTCTATAGTTTTTTTTATTTTAATTCATTTAATTGTGATTTAATTTTAGTTATTTCTTTTCATCTACTGGATTGGGGTTTATCTTGCTGTTATTTTTCAAGGAGGCTCAGATGTCTCATTAAATTGTTGGTTTCAGATCTCTCCAATTTGTTGATGTAGGAACTCAGAGTTATAAACTTGCCTCTGAATACTGCCTTAGCTGTGTCCCAGAGGAGCTGGTAATTTATGTCTTCATTTGTGTTGAATATCATGAGCATTTGAATTTCATTTCTAATTTCTTCCATGACCCACTGGTGGTTTAACAGTGTGTTGTTCAGCCTCCATGTGTTACAGGACTTTCTTTGGTGGCTTTTGGTGTTGAGTTCTAATTTTATTCCCTTTTGGTCTAAGAGAATGCAAGGTATAACTTCAATATTTCTGAATTTGGACAAGTTTGTTTTGTGACCTAAAATGTGGTCAATTTTGGAAAATGTTCCATGTGCTGCTGAGAAAAAAGTGTATTCTGATGCTGCTGGGTGAAATATTTGGTAGATGTCTGTTAAATCTGGTTGATCTATGCAGTTGTTTAGATCTGCGGTTTCTCTATTGAGTTTTTGCCAAGTTGATCTATCTAGTGGGGATTATGGTTTGTTAAAGTCCCCAACAATTAATGTCTTTGGATCTATGTGAGATTTGTGGGAAAGTAGTGTTGCTTGGGTGAATTTGGGTGCTCTGTTATTTGGCGAATAGATATTTAGAATTGTAATATCCTCCTGAAGGAGAGATCCCTTAATTAGTATGTAGGGAAATTCTTTATCTCTTCTCACTAATTTGAATTTGAAGTCTATTTTATCTGATATTAGTATTGCAACTCCTGCCTGCTTGGTAGATTTTGTTCCAGCCATTCACTTTCAAATTGTGCTTGTTTTTATGGGCAAGGTGTGACACCTGAAGGCTGCAGATAGAAGGATCTTGCTTTTTAACCCAACTAGACAGTCTATGTCACTTAATTGGAGAGTTAAGTCCATTAATGTTGAGACTTTGGACTGAGAGGTGATTGGTATTTCCTGCCATGTTATCCACCTTCTTGGGGGCTGGGACATCTGGTTTCCTCCTATGGTTCTTGGATTCTCAGTTTGGGTGTGGTTTCTTGGCCTTTATTGTGGTCTTGTTGGTTTTCTAAGTATAAGACAACTTTAAGTATCTTTTGTTGGGCTGGTTTGGTGGAGATATATTGTTTCAGTTTTTCTTTGCTATGAAAGCTTTTTATTTGACCTTCAGTTATGGAGGAGAGTTTAGCTGGGTACAGTATTCTTGGTTGATAGTTGTTTGTCTTTAGGGCTTGGCATACATCATTCCAGACTCTTCTTGCTTTAATTCTCTCTTCTGAGAAATTTGAGCATATTCTAATTGGTTTCCCTTTAGAGGTGATTGATTTTTTTTTCCTTGATAGCTTTAAGGATCTTTTCCTTGCTCTGAATTGATCCTGTGAGGATTATAATGTGACTGTGGGATGTTCTGTTCTAGTCTGGTCTATTTGGGGCTCTAAAAGCTTCTTGTATCTGAATAGGCCTATCTTTTTGCATGTTTGGGAAGTTCTCTGCTAGGATCCTGTTAAACAAATTTCCTAGACCATTAA
>NW_012267236.1:18129368-18135856 GCF_000151885.1 Dipodomys ordii
AAACAATTATATTAAGTGAAGTAAGCTAGGCCCAAAGAAACATAGGTCCCATGGTTTCCCTTATTTGCAATAACTAGTATATGTCTGAGACAAGCAGAAATGGTCAGATAAGTTGATGTTAGGCAAAATTAACCCCAAGATAAGGGTTTTTTTCTGTCTTGTTTTACTTTTCAAATAGCATCTTGTGTTAACTTTTTCTTGGACCAACCTTGGGCTCTGCCCTTCTTCCAACCTCCACCTTCTAAATAGCTGCAGTTGTAGGCATGTGCTACCATGTATGGCCCATTGTATAAACAACAGAAATTTCTGTTTAAACAACAGAAATGTATTTTCTCACCATTATGGAAGATAGAAAGTCTAAGATCAAGTACAGAGGGCTTTCATAGTGGCTTGTATATTGTTCTTCCTTGCTTTGCTCATAAATGGCAGGAAAGGAAAGCATGAGCCCTAGTCTTTCATATAGAGTCCCAGTCCTATTAGATCAAGACCCTGTGCTAATGACATTATCTATCCTAAATCATTCGCACAAAAGTTCCATTTCTAAATATAGTCACTTGGGGGTGGTTGTTAAGCTGTCAGCATAATAACTTTGGCAGGACACATTTCCATTTGTAGTACTGATTCAAAACTTTCTCAGAAAATTCCAACATCTGATACTGCTTGATGTTGGTTTCAGTAATTATCATTTCTCATTCAAATTGTGATTTTTTTTGGTTCTTGGCATGATAGATAGTTTTGAAATTTTATTTCAGACATTTTGTGTAGTGTTTGCAGACTCTGGGTCCTATGTAAGATGTGTATCTTCCTAGAGAGGTATTCAGGCTAGGTTTAAAGTGTGTAGACCATAGTCCACTTCGAAGTTGTTGTTCCAATGATAGATTAATTTTAGAATCTTTGTGGTATTGTTTGGATCTTCTTGGCTTCATAGAAACCACAGGGGTTTTGCTCATCTCTGTTGCTGCTGCTGCTGCCGCCACTGCTGCCGCCACTGCTGCCTAAGGAACAGAAGAGTCTTCCCTGGACCAAATTAGCAAGAGTCTCTACTTTGGGTAAGGATGTGTAGTATTTGCTCCATCCACTCAGAACTCTTCAGGATTTGGGGGCAGAAGAGGAAAGTCTTAAGAGTGGACAATGGTGTTTTCTGGACTGGACTACTTGCTGGGGCAGGTCTTCCAGTTTGTCCCTACATGCCCACGCTATAGTTATTTCTTATTCTTTTTGTCCATATCTCACAACATCTGGCATTCAGTACCTGGCAAATGCTCAACTAATACTTCTTTTTTTTTTTTTTTTTGGTTGTGGGCCTGAACTCTGGGCCTGGGCATTGTCCTTCAGCTCTTTAGCTCAAGCTATCACTCTACCACTTGAGCCACAGCACCACTTCCAGCATCTTCTGCTTATGTGGTGCTGAGGAATGGAACCCAGGGCCTCACGCATGCAAGGCAAACACTCTACCACTGAGCCACTTTCCCAGCCCCTCAACTGTTACTTCTTTAAGTTACTCAGCCAGTACCTTCCTCATCAATAATGCTGTTGGTGTAGATGGTTAAGTTTTTACTTCATTTTGACAGGTTTTTCTAGACAATTTCAGGATAAACATAAACCTCTTCAAGATATCAAGCACATGGCTTGAGTTTTCTCTGGGAAGTGTCTGTTTTTGTGGGAGGTATGGCTTTGATATTGCATCCTATTCTGTTGAGATGCCTTTGTTTCTATCACATAGTAGCTTTTTAGAAGCAAGTAAGAAAACTGCTTCCTCTTCTTGGATTTTTGTTAAAGAGTTAAAGGATTTCAGAAAAGGAGTTTCAATGATTTACATTGCAAAAAGGCTATTTGGCAGGTATGAAAAGCATCTATAAATGGGTAATTATTTTATCTCCTATCACCGAGGCTGGCTTGGAAGCAAATGTTCCTTAATTACGGTTGATAGGACCATATACTATCAGAACTAGAGAAGACATCACAGGACAGCTAGAGTCAAACCTCATGTGTTATCCATGCAGCAAATGGGACTTACTTAAAGCAATGGTTTGTCTCTGAGATCACAAAGAAGTTAGCAGTAAGAGGGTAGTGTGATGGAGTAGTTAAGTGTGTGCCCTTGATTCACTAGAGCTCTGAGTTTAAGTCCTGGCTATTCAATTTCCTGGCTTTATGATCTTGGAGTTAAGTCCTACATCTTGTCTTTCTAATTTAGTTTCTCAGTGGCATGGTGAAGAATCTATAAGATAATTTAGACTTACTCCCTGAAAGACAGGAAGATGTGTTTTCCTACCATTCCAGAGACTGCTCAGCTTTAGTTTAGATCTCTTCCAGTTCTAGTGTAGCAAACAAGTTGTATTTCCTGTTACAGCTCCCATCCTAGGTTCATTCATTTGTTCTTTTAACTTTTGCTGAATAATTGCTATATACAACAGCATTGGAGTCACAAAGATGAATAAAATGCCTCACATTTTATGTTCACCTGTTCATTATATGGTATCTGAAATTACACAAGTTGGCTGTTAGGAATGAATAAATTTAGATTCCTAATGTACTAACAGTTTTTTTGTTAACACATGCCTTTAAGATCATGGTTTTTGGAAGTTGGAAGAACTTTTCCTATGGGAGACATCAACAACTTCCTGAGTTGTCAATTTATCCTTCATTTGACAATGATTTTAGTCCCAATAAGGTGACTTGAAATCCTTTCAGAGTTAATTTGTTGTTTTATCAAATTGCATGCAGTAATTAGCTCCATTCACAAGGAAGAGGTACAAGAAAAATTCAAAGAGCTGAGGGAGACTGGGGGAATAGATGTTAATTTTATTCCTTCTCTCAGAGAACATTTGACCTAGGCTTCAAAGAAAAAAAAAACATGGAGGTTGATCATCGTGATAAGCAGATTCATTCTCATGAAAGACATTTTGAAAGTGACAGGCAGCTTTCAGAGACAGCATACCACTGGGTGTGGTGGTTCCAAGATAGAAGAGGGAGAGGAGAATAGAGAATGGCTTAGAGTGAAAGCAATATATTACCCAATATCGTGTCTGGAGTACCATACTTAGGGAGAAGGGCTTTCGACTTCATGATATGAGAAACAGAAGAAGAGTATTATTTGTAGAGAATTGTAAAAGTTAACTTCCTTTTTTTCCTATTAGTCTCAATTAATGCTCAATTGTTTGCCTTTCTAAGTTCTAAAGTATGAAAAAAATTATATGTTTATACAAGATTAGGCTTTTCCTCACCAATGCTTAGAGGCTTCATAAGATATTATTTTATAAATGCACTCATAGGGAACCCAATCTCACTCTGGCTGTGAGAAATGTCTGGAAAAGCCCCATATTGATGGATAACCACTTTGACCTGCCTACTGCAGCCTTGCCTTAGGATAGAATAATGATATCCTCTACCATTTTCAAAAAATAAAGAGAAATAACTAGGACATGCTCTGTTAGAATTTTTTTTCCTTCTTTAAATTCTCTTGAACAATCCAGGTAGGAAATGAAGAGCCTTTGCTGAAAGGCTTTATCTAGCTTAGGGTGAAGTTCAGGCGTAAAACAGTCATTAAAAGATGAAAATAAAGCAGTTGTTTTTCAGGATTAACTGGTCCTGGGCTCTATTTGCGTAAGCAAATTAATGAGCTGGAAAGTCTCATTTTTACAAGCACTAAATTGTAAAGACACTACAGGGACAGACGCTTCCATGTTATTGATGTCTGTTCAAATGAGACAAGGAAGTCTAGAATACCAAGGATGCTTCCGAATTTAAAAGAGGTCTTCTAGCTGCTAGCAACATCATTTCAGTCTTAGTAGAGGAGGGAGTGGCAGATATGTCTCATTTTGTTTGTGGTGGGTTTTTAAAACCCGAGTGTATAATACCAAATTACCAAGTAGAGAAAGCATTTTGCAAAGTTTGTCTTTCCAAGATGGATGAAGTAAAATGTAAAAGAAAAATATTCCCTTCGGAGCAATCTTCCTTCATCCAATCCCTTTCTCCTTTCCATTTCTTCCTTTTTCCTTTCTTTCCTCTTCTCTTTCTTTTTTAACCATTTATAGCATTTCTCTCTCTCTCTCTCTCTTTTAAATCATTTATAGCCTCAATCATTTGTCAACTTCAACTAGTGACTAATTCACAATGATGGAGATATGTGAGCTCCATTTGTAAGGAACTCACAGTCTAATAAAGGAAAAACATGCATGAAATTCATAAGCAGATATTCACAATGGAGCATGATATAGATTTTTGTTCCCAGTATCTTTAGCCCAAAGGAGTTTTTTCTGAGTCAGCAGGAAGACTGGGAAAAAGTCAATCATTTGCTTTGAAAAAGTCTAGGATTCCAGAACAGAGTAGCTCATACTCTGGTAAACGTTCCATGTAAACAAGGTCCCAAGAGCAGTTCTTCAGAAAGAAAAGAAAAAGGCATGGCTAGTTTAATAATTCAGGAGAACAAATGATCAAATGATTCCAAATCATCATATCTGATTTGGGGGGGGTGGTGTCAGGTTGTGGGCCTGAACTCCGGGCCTGGGCACTGTCCCTCAGCTCTTCAGCTCAAGGCTAGCGCTCTACTTGAGCCACAGCGCCACTTCCAGCTTTTTTTCTGCTTATGTGGTGCTGAGGAATCGAACCAAGGCATCATGCATACAAGGCAAGTGCTCTACCACTGAGCCACCTTCCCAGCCCCCATATCTGATTTTTAATAGACCCTTTTTACTTACATTTGCCCAGGCAGGATCATCATCCTAGAAATTCTTGGCACTTCAAACCTGATGAAGATTTAATTTAGAAGAGACAGGCAAGATCTCTTAAAAGATCATTAGACTTTGTCAGAGAACCACACAGGCATCCAGGTACAGAGAACAAAGAAAGGTTTATTGCTGGGAAAGAGGGGCGGCAAGACTCTTTCTCAAAAGGGAGAAGTAAAAAGAAGCACAGGCTTTTGTCTGGGGTGACCTATATAACCTAGGAGGGTAAGGAGGAGCTAGAAGGGGCTAGGAGGCGGAGACCCTGGTGTGGACGTGTGGGTAAGAGGCTTCATCATGGCATACTAGGATTTATGGCTGCTATCCAAATGGTAGAGAAGGGTCCTGCAACTGCCTAGTCCTGAAGGTCATTCTAAGGGGCTCTTGTCACCTTGTATGGTGTCTCAGAGAAGTGAAATCCCAAGGTAAAGGGGGCTGGAAGGTTATTATTTACTGCCTCTTACCACAATGGGCCTAGTGTTGCCTAGGAAGGGAGCATGCTAAGCTGTGTAGAAGGGAAGGAGTGGACTAAGCTTTGGGAAGGGAGCTCATTTCACTAACATCTCTCTTTCTGGAACTGCATTTCTACGGAAATTCAGAGTATCATACTTCTAACTGGGTTCTCACATTCAGCTTCAGTTCTGGCTGCATGTAGAGCAATTCATGATCACAAACAGTGACCTATGAGACATTCTGTGTGGTTCATAGCATAGGGTCATAGGTTACACTAATTCAAAAATCACTTTTCACACCACTTGTAAGCTTCACACCATGCAGTTCTCAAGCCAGGAGTCCATGGTTGTTCCCAGTTGACTGCCATGCTGTCTGGGATCTGGGAAGGTTAGTGCTGATGTTCGCATGGTTAGTAATGCACTGAATGCATGCATGAATCTGAAGAGACTTTAGTTCACTCTGTTCAAGTTCTGCTACACAGACTGCACACCACATGTATGATAGAATACCGAGGTGAAGATGGAGAACAAAGTCTTGGAGTCACCATCACTAACACCTGGGAAGGGCACTAATTGATGGCTGGTAACATAGTAGCGAAGAAAAGGCCTTTCCAGCCATGCAGGAGTCATATAATTTACAGTCATAAAACCCACAATGCTGCATGATCCATCCAATTGCTTGTTCAAAGGTATCATCCTATGCAACAAAACTTGTAGGCACTAGGGGTACAGCAGCAAACAAGACAGACAAAAGTGTATTTTCATCTGGCAACTGTCCAGATTTGGGAATCAGATCACAAGCCAATAAATGCAATAGATAGTGGGCAAGACAAGTTTTGTACAGAAACCTATAGCTGATAAGGGTGGCAGGGATGCTGACATGTCAGTAAAACAGCCAAAGAACAGCTGATGAGGAAAGACTTAAAGAGGATGCTATCCAGTGAAAACTATGCTAGGCAGAGGAAATAACTGAAGCAAAGTCCCTGAGGTAGAAGTCATCCTGGGAAGTCCAAGTTACAGTGAGAGCTGCTGCAGAATGGAGACATCACAAGGGGGAGCTACAGAATTAAGTCAAAAGGTCAGAGGGCAGGGCCAAGGGGCCCAAAGACCTTGGGCTTTGGGCTGTGTTAAAGAGACAGGAGACTTATGTAAGCTAACATACTTCAATAGGCACATTCTTTTTTTTTAATTTAATTTTATTTTATTTGTGAACATACTGTACAGAGGGGTTATAATTACATGGGCAGGATAATGCGTACATTTCTTACCAAGCATTGCAGCCTCCTCCTTTGTTTACCCTTCACATCCCTTCCCA